>NC_041224.1:50106248-50115100 GCF_002837175.3 Physeter macrocephalus
TGATTGGTCTGTTCATATTTTCTATTTCTTCCTGGTTCAGTGTTGGAAGGTTATACATTTTTAAGAATATGTCAATTTCTTTCAGGTTGTCCATTTTACTGGCACAGAGTTATTTGTAGTAGTTTCTTAGGATGCTTTGTACTTCTGTGGTGTCTGTTGTAACTTCTCCTTTTCCATTTCTAATTTTATTGATTTGAGTCCTCTCCCTCTTTTTCTTGATGAGTCTGGCTAATGGTTTATCAATTTTGTTTATATTCTCAAAGAACCATCTTTTAGTTTTATTGACCTTTGCTATTGTTTTCTTTGTTTCTATTTCATTTATTTCTTCTCTGATCTTTATGATTTCTTTCCTTCTACTACCTTTGGGTTTTGTTTGTTCCTCTTTCTCTACTTCCTTTAGGTGTAAGGACATATTGTTTATTTGGGATTTTTGTTTCTTGAGGTAGGCTTGTATTGCCATAAACTTCCCTCTTAGAACTGCTTTTGCTGCATCCCATAAGTTTTGGATCATTGTGTTTTCATTGTCATTTGTCTCTAGGTATTTTTTGGTTTCCCTTTGATTTCTTCGGTGATCTCTTGGTTATTTAGTAACGTATTGTTTAGCCTCCATGTGTTTGTGTTTTTTACATTTTTTTCCTTGTAATTGATTTCTAATCTCATAGTGTTGTGGTCAGAAAAGATGCTTGATATGATTCCAATTTACTTAAATTTATTGAGGCTTGATTTGTGACCCAAGATGTGATCTATCCTGGAGAATGTTCAGTGCGCACTTGAGAAGAAAGTGTAATCTGCGGGGTTTGGATGGGATGTCCTAAAAATATCAATTAAATATATCTGGTCTATTGTGTCATTTAAAGCTTCTGTTTCCTTATTTATTTTCATTTTGGATGATCTGTCCATTGGTGTAAGTGAGATGTTCAAGTCCCCCACTATTACTGTGTTACTGTCGATTTCCTCTTTTTTAGCTGTTAACAGTTGCCTTATGTATTGAGGTGCTCCTATGTCGTGTGCATATATATTTATAATTGTTATATCTTCTTCTTGGATTGATGCTTTGATCATTATGTAGTATCCTTCCTTGTCTCTTGTAACATTCTTTATTTTAAAGTCTATTTTATCTGATATGAGTATTGCTACTCCAGCTTTCTTTTGATTTCCATTTGCATGGAATATCTTTTTCCATTCCCTCACTTTCAGTCTGTATGTGTCCCTAGATCTGAAGTGGGTCTCTTGTAGATGGCATATATATAGGTCTTATTTTTGTATCCATTCAAAAGGCTGTGTCTTTTGGTTGGAGCATTTAATCCATTCACGTTTAAGGTAATTATCGATATATATGTTCCTATTACCATTTTCTATATTGTTATAGGTTTGTTTTTGCAGGTCCTTTTCTTCTCTTGTATTTCCCACTTAGAGAAGTTCCTTTAGCATTTGTTGTAGAGCTGGTTTGGTGGTGCTGAATTCTCTTACCTTTTGCTTGTCTGTAAAGCTTTTGATTTCTCCATCGAATCTGAATGAGATCCTTGCCGGATAGAGTAATCTTGGTTGTAGCTTCTTCCCTTTCATCACTTTAAATATATCATGCCACTCCCTTCTGGCTTGTAGAGTTTCTGCTGAGAAATCATCTGTTAACCTTATGGGTGTTCTCTTGTATGTTATTTGTCATTTTTCCCTTTTTGCTTTCAATAATTTTTCTTTGACTTTAACTTTTGTCAATTTCATTACTATGTGTCTCAGCATGTTTCTCCTTGGGTTTACCCTGCCTGGGACTCTCTGCACTTCCTGGACTTGGGTGGCTATTTCCTTTCCCATGTTAGGGAAGTTTCGACTATAATCTCTTCAAATACTTTCTCAGGTCGATTCTCTCTCTCTTCTCCTTCTGGGACCCCTATAATGCGAATGTTGTTGCGTTTAATGTTGTCCCAGAGGTCTTTTAGGCTGTCTTCATTTCTTTTCATTCTTTTCTCTTTATTCTGTTCCCCGGCAGTGAATTACACCATTCTGCCTTCCAGGTCACTTATCCATTCTTCTGCCTCAGTTATTCTGCTATTGATTCCTTCTAGTGTATTTTTCATTTCAGTTATTGTATTGTTCATCTCTGTTTGTTTGTTCTTTAATTCTTCTAGGTCTTTGGTAAACATTTCTTGCATCTTCTTGATCTTTGCCTCCATTCTTTTTCCGAGTCGCTGGATCATCTTCACTATCGTTATTCTGAATTCTTAGTCTGGACGGTTGCTTATCTCCACTTCATTTAGTTGTTTTTCTGGGGGTTTATCTTGTTCCTTCATCTGGTACATAGCCCTCTGCCTTTTCATCTTTTCTATCTTTCTGTGAATGTGGTTTTTGTTCCACAGGCTGCAGGATTGTAGTTCTTCTTGCTTCTGCTGTCTGCCCTCTGGTGGATGAGGCTATCTAAGAGGCTTGTGCAAGTTTCCTGATGGGAGGGCCTGGTGGTGGGTAGAGCTGCCTGTTGCTCTAGTAGGCAGAGCTCAGTAAAACTTTAATCTGCTTGTCTGCTGATGGGTGAGGCTGGGTTCCCTCCCTGTTGGTTGTTTGGCCTGAGGCGACCCAACACTGGAGCCTACCCCACTCTTTGGTGGGGCTAATAGCATACTCTGGGAGAGCTCACACCAAGGAATACTTCCCAGAACTTCTGCTGCCAGTTTCCTTGTCCTCACGGTGAGACACAGCCACACCCCGCCTCTGCAGGAGACCCTCCAACACTAGCAGATAGGTCTGGTTCAGTCTCCTACAGGGTCACTGCTCCTTCCCCTGGTTCCCAATGTGCACACTATTTTGTGTATGCCCTCCAAGAGTAGAGTCTGTTTCCCCCAAGTCCTGTCAAAATCCTGCAATCAAATTCTGCTAGTCTCCAAAATCTGATTCTCCAGGAATTCTTCCTCCTGTTGCCAGAGCCCCAGGTTGGGAAGCCTGACGTGGGGCTCAGAAACTTCACTCCAGTGGATGGACTTCTGTAGTATAAGTGTTCTCCAGTTTGTGAGTCACCCACCCAGAAGTTATGGGATTTGATTTTATTGTAATTGCATCCCTCCTACCTTCTCACTGTGGCTTCTCCTTTGTCTTTGGATGTGGGGTATCTTTTTTGGTGAGTTCTAGTGCCTTCCTGTCGATGATTGTTCAGCAGTTAGTTGTGATTCCGGTGCTCTCGCAAGAGGGAGTGAGCGCACGTCCTTCTACTCTGCCATCTTGAACCAGTGTCTCGAGGCCTAAGATATTTCTAATGTAAGTCATTAGCCTTTGTATATCTAATTGATCCCTTGTTTCATAACTTCTATTTGAATTTCTGCACATCCAATTTATTAGTATACAGAATCATATTTGTCTTGATATGACTTCAACTTTGTGGGAAATTTTAATCTGAAAACCTAACTTAATAAAATTATGACTTTGAATATAATAAGAAATTGCAACAATTATCTCTGTGTGTTTGCTCCCACTGTCCCCTCCCAGTGCTGCTGTGTTAAGATAAATTATTTGAGCAATTGAAATATTCAGAGCTACAAAGGAAAATTTTATAGGTGAAGATAAAATCGCATTTGCAATATGACCACTATTAAAGCTCCGGCCTGCAGATTGCTGGCAAATAATCTATTCTCTAGCTTGTCAAAACAACCCATTTTTCAAGCATGTTCAGAGCTTGCCGAGGTCTTCAATTATACCAGAATGTCAGGTACTGGAGAAACAAAAATATTTTGAAAATGATCTGCAATGTACATTGTTTTGTTGGAAATCTAATCAAATGGGGCCAACCTGTCAATGTCAAGAAATGCCCGTTGGCTACAAGGGGTAGGATGCAGACCTGGCCACCCGCTCACCAGCTGCAGGAAATGAATTTAAAGTACGTTTGTCATTTGTCCCAAGATAAAGAACAATTGCCAAATATTTTATCCCAATTTGTCAGCCCTGCTCTATTCCAGTGAATTCCATCAATCCAAGGCCACTCACACTGTTTATTCTCTCCAGAACAATAAGGTTAACCCAATAGGTTTATTTGTTTAAGTCATCTGGTGAATTCTTTTAAATTATATCTTGTTTCTAGTCCTGCTTTCATTTTGCATTCATGTAAGCTTTTGCTGCAGCTGCTTGAGGAGAAGAGGAAAGAAGCCTCTCGTGGAGCAATGAAAAGAGAATACATTTTTAAATTTTCCTTTCTTTCTCCTAAAATTAGCACCTGGCATATGGAATATTCAGCAGGTGGCTCAGCAGGGACAGGCTTATTGTTTTTCATACGTGCCACTGAGATGTTTGACATTTGGCTTGCTAAGGAACAAGACTTTTGAGGCCATCACTGTGTGTGTGTGTGTGTGTGTGTGTGTGTATGAGTATATGCATGTGCTGTGGGCATGCTGAGGAACAGCTCATAGAGGTCTCTTGGAGGAGAGAGTACAAGAGATAGCCGCTATTAACAAAATAATACAATTAAGAAAAATTAAATACTAGAGAAGGGAGTATGTTTGCCCATATTCTATACTTTTATAGTTGAATAACTAATTCAAATCCTACTAGTGTTAAAGAATAGGAAACTACTTTGTGACTTAAAGAACTCCAGGAATTACACTTTATAATATAATAGGAATACTCTTTGAATATTATTTGGAGACCCAATTTAAAGTTCACTGAGGTAACTTCCCCCAGTTGTATGAAAAGCAGTTACTGAATTAGCATTCCACAAACATTTATAAACACAGCAGTTTGTGTCATGCACTATTTTAGGCAATGAAGTTTTAAAGAAAATAGTGGAGTTTCAAATTTGAAAGAAATTTAGGTAGCATAATAAACTAACCATGGATATGGGCAGTGGGAAAGATAGAAGAATTTCAGATAATCTCTCAGTTTCTGGCTTGATGCCTAGGTGAATGATTGAATCATTAATGATGCCTGACAAAAAACACTAACTGCTTATCTAATAGCCACTCTACAAATTGTGTCTAATAAGACATAATGATACAAAACATAAGCAGATATCTTTGCAGGGAGCATCCATGAATATTCTCTAAAGTACACTGACTCAGCAGGGTGGCAAGCACTTTTTCTTTACCTTCCTTCTTTCTGCCTGTTTGGAGCACCAGTGGCCAGTTTGTGACCATGAGGTAACTTGAAGATAGACACTTTGTGATAAAGATTGTAGAAGAAAAATACGGATTCCTGATAACTGGTGAGTCACCATGTTAGTTCTGGGTTGCCTAATTCTGAAGTTTTATTTTGATAGAAAAATAAATCTTTATCTTATTTAAGCTACAATTATTCCAGGTTCTGTCACTAGCCATCGAAACTAATCCTGACTGATATTTCATTACAGAAAAACAAGTTACTTGGGGCTTTTTGGTAGGTGGCAGGGTTAAGAGGAAGTTCAGCTTTGGATGTGTTATATGTGAGGTGCTGGTGGAACACCCAGAAACACTTGGAAACCCAAGCTAGAGATATAGATTTGGTATTGATCCAAGTGGGAGGCCAACATCTACAGCTTATCATTTTCAGTCAGTGCTTCTTAATTTTCTTCAGATGATGTCTATGGTAAGAACTTTCTATTTTTCATTTCTGAGCTTCTAACTTGCACTTTATCTTGAATACAATAAAGGCAATCTTTATTTTGCATGGCAATGCAGAACCAAAAAAATGAGCATGCAAGATGAAATTATGCAAAGTGATTTAAATAATGGAAAAATTATGATTGCTTCATGAGCTTTAAAATTTTTGTGAAATTTTAAAACTGTCAGCTATACATGTACAGAGAACAAAAAAAATAGTAAAGCTATTATTTACTTAGAATATTGGGATTTAAGGCACTAGAAACATTCAGAATTAAAGTGCTTTATTTGTTAAAAATGTATCGAGTATTTGCAACACTGCTTGCCTTCTTCTTGCTGATAACTTACTGTATAGGGAGCGAAGATCTTTTGTATGCCCTAGTGAATTGTCATACTCCTTCCTAGGTTTGGATCAACTTCCAACATTTTATCCTTTGCACATTCATACTGTGAAATATCTCCAAAAGTTCCCTTAATGTGGAGGTTGTTTGGCCTCTATTACTTTTGGGACATCTTCATCCTTTTTGTCACAACTACTTTCCTTCTTTATGTTGAAAAATGTGCCTTCACTAAGTTCCTCTGGCAGCATATGTAGAGTCCCTCAAATGGCGACAGTTTCAACATTCCCACTGTCAGCTATTTATGCTATAATTCCATTTATGTTTGATACAAAATTCACTTCCAGCAATGTCACTTTGGGTTATTTGCTGTACTTTCATCTCTGTTGGCCAGTTCTCTCTTCTGATTGTCCATTTTTGTAAAATGTCATGTGGATTTATCACTTGGAGACAAGATGGTAACACAACTACACACTTTTGCTCTATCTGTGAAATGAATAACAGATGCAGAGTGACCAGTCACTGACAGACTGAAGTAAGTGGCGTGATTGGTCACTGATCACGGTGTGCATGTTATTTACATAGTGATTTGTGGACTGAAGAGCTAGCAACAAAGTTTGTACTTTATGCAATTACTGGACTGAACTGAACCATGGTAACTGATATGTGAACTGTGATGTTGGAGGACTGGGTTATTTAACTAAACCATGGTAACAGGAAATCGTGCATGTCAGAACTATGCAAAGTGAGGCCTGTCTTCCTACGATCAAGTTCAGCACTGGTGAGTAATATCTAGATATGTTCACGTAACATTCATTCTCTCCTTCATACCTCCTCCTTCTACTCATGTCTTAGCCATATCATTTTTATTAGTATTACTTCCAGAGAGTGATAAGGGGAATTTTCAATGCATCCTAAATCAGTTTTGCAACGGATAGTTTTAATATATTGGCTAAAATGGGGAGGGAGGGCTTAAATTATCCTTAATCATATATTTTCCAGCCTGTTCTTGTATCCTATAACCATGGACTGCTGAATTAGCATGGCTGTAATAATGTTTTGTCATAAAGAATTTTTTAATAACAAATTGTGTTACTAGACATTTTTACTAATCAGAATTATCTTTTTACTCATTCAGTAAATATGTGCTAGACACTGTACCATGTGCTTGGAATATTTGTATCAGTGAATAAAAGAGGCAGTAATCCTTGCCTCTGTGGTGCTCACATTTTAGTGGTAGTTGTGATGGGGTGGAGCATGAGGCAATAATAAAGCCTGCTAGTGTTGTAGTGCTGTCAAGTTATGACAAGGTTATAAATGGAAAAAATAGAGATATTTAAGAGCATACTTTAAAAAAGCATAACCTTGACCAGATGATCAAAATTAATACCACTAACACAGTGATATTATGGACACCATGTATATCTAGATACAATACCCTATGAAGGACAAAATATCATTATATAATATTCTGGCCAGATATGTGTAATTTGAATCTAATCATGAGGAAATATCATATAACTCCCAAATAATGAATACGCTATACAAAAGGAAGTATTTTCCAAAAATGTCAGTGTCATAAATGCTGAAGTTTTTTGTTTCTTTTTTTTTAATCTCAATTTTAGGGCTTTTTATTGCCAAGAATTCTTAGTCTTACCAAAGGATAATTATTCACATTTCTGTATCTGCAGCAAATTTTGACTCAATTTATTTACGAAATATCTTAAGCACTCGTTTTGATACTGTTTTGGCTACTTTCTTAGCTTGGATCATCTAGGAAACAGAGTCTGAGCAAGTTTGAGGACTAGCACTTCATTGAGAGGTTTGTAATCTGAGGACATCAAGAGTGAGGAAATAAGCAAAGGAGGCAGAAAAGGAGGGGAAATAAATTTAAGGATGCATTACTGAACTGGCCACAGTTTCATGAAGAGGTATAGTGAATATGTCTCTGGGAAAACCAAATGTAGAAAAGAGTCTGAAACAAAGCTTATTTTTAACACTTTATTTACTTTATACCACATTTGATCATTCAGTGCTTCACTGAGCATCTGCTGGTTTGATATCAGAATACTACTGAGAATTTATCCCTAATTCACGATCTCATGGATATCTCTACATCCTGTGTTGAGTTTTTCTGTAGAGAAGTCCTTTCAAGTGCAAATTCTTCCACCTTCCTCTTTACTAAGGAGAGCCAAGTGGGCAGTTGAGGTTCCATTTCTATATAGGAGAAGTTTAATGGTTGGAAGTAGGTCTTAGAGCTTGCACTCTACATGGAATGACAACTAGTTTCTTGACTTCTCCTGAGTTAAGCCTTCATGATACTTAATTTTAAAACTGCTATAAATCTAAAAAATAATACTAACTAGTGAATATAACAAAAAAGAAACAGACTCACAGATACAGAGGACAAGCTAGTGGTTACCAGTGGGGAAAGGAAAGGGGGAGGGTGAAGATAAGGCTAGGGATTAAGAGGTATAAACGACTATGTATAAAATAAATAAGCTGTAAGGATATATTGTATAGCACAGGGAACATAGCAAATATTTTATAATAACTATAAATGGAGTATAACCCTTAAAAATTGTTAATCACTATGTTGTACACCTGAAACATATAATATTTAAACTATGACAATAAAATTTTAATTAATTAATTATTTAAAAAAGAAAACTGCTATAGACTTATATTCAGATGAAAGTAAAAAAAAAAATAATTCTAAAGCCAAGTAGAAAAATGTGAGGGTGTTAATATGTTTGGGGGATACCCTGAGCCCACTTCCCTTCCTTGGTTAAAAAGGCCAGTTTTGGGCTTCCCTGGTGGCGCAGTGGTTGCGCGTCTGCCTGCCGATGCAGGGGAACCAGGTTCGCGCCCCGGTCCGAGAGGATCCCACGTGCCGCGGAGCGGCTGGGCCCGTGAGTCATGGCCGCTGGGCCTGCGCGTCCGGAGCCTGTGCTCCGCAACGGGA
>NC_041224.1:50116050-50152433 GCF_002837175.3 Physeter macrocephalus
TATTCTGCTATTGATTCCTTCTAGTGTATTTTTCATTTCAGTTATTGTATTGTTCATCTCTGTTTGTTTGTTCTTTAATTCTTCTAGGTCTTTGGTAAACATTTCTTGCATCTTCTTGATCTTTGCCTCCATTCTTTTTCCGAGTCGCTGGATCATCTTCACTATCGTTATTCTGAATTCTTAGTCTGGACGGTTGCTTATCTCCACTTCATTTAGTTGTTTTTCTGGGGGTTTATCTTGTTCCTTCATCTGGTACATAGCCCTCTGCCTTTTCATCTTTTCTATCTTTCTGTGAATGTGGTTTTTGTTCCACAGGCTGCAGGATTGTAGTTCTTCTTGCTTCTGCTGTCTGCCCTCTGGTGGATGAGGCTATCTAAGAGGCTTGTGCAAGTTTCCTGATGGGAGGGCCTGGTGGTGGGTAGAGCTGCCTGTTGCTCTAGTAGGCAGAGCTCAGTAAAACTTTAATCTGCTTGTCTGCTGATGGGTGAGGCTGGGTTCCCTCCCTGTTGGTTGTTTGGCCTGAGGCGACCCAACACTGGAGCCTACCCCACTCTTTGGTGGGGCTAATAGCATACTCTGGGAGAGCTCACACCAAGGAATACTTCCCAGAACTTCTGCTGCCAGTTTCCTTGTCCTCACGGTGAGACACAGCCACACCCCGCCTCTGCAGGAGACCCTCCAACACTAGCAGATAGGTCTGGTTCAGTCTCCTACAGGGTCACTGCTCCTTCCCCTGGTTCCCAATGTGCACACTATTTTGTGTATGCCCTCCAAGAGTAGAGTCTGTTTCCCCCAAGTCCTGTCAAAATCCTGCAATCAAATTCTGCTAGTCTCCAAAATCTGATTCTCCAGGAATTCTTCCTCCTGTTGCCAGAGCCCCAGGTTGGGAAGCCTGACGTGGGGCTCAGAAACTTCACTCCAGTGGATGGACTTCTGTAGTATAAGTGTTCTCCAGTTTGTGAGTCACCCACCCAGAAGTTATGGGATTTGATTTTATTGTAATTGCATCCCTCCTACCTTCTCACTGTGGCTTCTCCTTTGTCTTTGGATGTGGGGTATCTTTTTTGGTGAGTTCTAGTGCCTTCCTGTCGATGATTGTTCAGCAGTTAGTTGTGATTCCGGTGCTCTCGCAAGAGGGAGTGAGCGCACGTCCTTCTACTCTGCCATCTTGAACCAGTGTCTCGAGGCCTAAGATATTTCTAATGTAAGTCATTAGCCTTTGTATATCTAATTGATCCCTTGTTTCATAACTTCTATTTGAATTTCTGCACATCCAATTTATTAGTATACAGAATCATATTTGTCTTGATATGACTTCAACTTTGTGGGAAATTTTAATCTGAAAACCTAACTTAATAAAATTATGACTTTGAATATAATAAGAAATTGCAACAATTATCTCTGTGTGTTTGCTCCCACTGTCCCCTCCCAGTGCTGCTGTGTTAAGATAAATTATTTGAGCAATTGAAATATTCAGAGCTACAAAGGAAAATTTTATAGGTGAAGATAAAATCGCATTTGCAATATGACCACTATTAAAGCTCCGGCCTGCAGATTGCTGGCAAATAATCTATTCTCTAGCTTGTCAAAACAACCCATTTTTCAAGCATGTTCAGAGCTTGCCGAGGTCTTCAATTATACCAGAATGTCAGGTACTGGAGAAACAAAAATATTTTGAAAATGATCTGCAATGTACATTGTTTTGTTGGAAATCTAATCAAATGGGGCCAACCTGTCAATGTCAAGAAATGCCCGTTGGCTACAAGGGGTAGGATGCAGACCTGGCCACCCGCTCACCAGCTGCAGGAAATGAATTTAAAGTACGTTTGTCATTTGTCCCAAGATAAAGAACAATTGCCAAATATTTTATCCCAATTTGTCAGCCCTGCTCTATTCCAGTGAATTCCATCAATCCAAGGCCACTCACACTGTTTATTCTCTCCAGAACAATAAGGTTAACCCAATAGGTTTATTTGTTTAAGTCATCTGGTGAATTCTTTTAAATTATATCTTGTTTCTAGTCCTGCTTTCATTTTGCATTCATGTAAGCTTTTGCTGCAGCTGCTTGAGGAGAAGAGGAAAGAAGCCTCTCGTGGAGCAATGAAAAGAGAATACATTTTTAAATTTTCCTTTCTTTCTCCTAAAATTAGCACCTGGCATATGGAATATTCAGCAGGTGGCTCAGCAGGGACAGGCTTATTGTTTTTCATACGTGCCACTGAGATGTTTGACATTTGGCTTGCTAAGGAACAAGACTTTTGAGGCCATCACTGTGTGTGTGTGTGTGTGTGTGTGTGTGTATGAGTATATGCATGTGCTGTGGGCATGCTGAGGAACAGCTCATAGAGGTCTCTTGGAGGAGAGAGTACAAGAGATAGCCGCTATTAACAAAATAATACAATTAAGAAAAATTAAATACTAGAGAAGGGAGTATGTTTGCCCATATTCTATACTTTTATAGTTGAATAACTAATTCAAATCCTACTAGTGTTAAAGAATAGGAAACTACTTTGTGACTTAAAGAACTCCAGGAATTACACTTTATAATATAATAGGAATACTCTTTGAATATTATTTGGAGACCCAATTTAAAGTTCACTGAGGTAACTTCCCCCAGTTGTATGAAAAGCAGTTACTGAATTAGCATTCCACAAACATTTATAAACACAGCAGTTTGTGTCATGCACTATTTTAGGCAATGAAGTTTTAAAGAAAATAGTGGAGTTTCAAATTTGAAAGAAATTTAGGTAGCATAATAAACTAACCATGGATATGGGCAGTGGGAAAGATAGAAGAATTTCAGATAATCTCTCAGTTTCTGGCTTGATGCCTAGGTGAATGATTGAATCATTAATGATGCCTGACAAAAAACACTAACTGCTTATCTAATAGCCACTCTACAAATTGTGTCTAATAAGACATAATGATACAAAACATAAGCAGATATCTTTGCAGGGAGCATCCATGAATATTCTCTAAAGTACACTGACTCAGCAGGGTGGCAAGCACTTTTTCTTTACCTTCCTTCTTTCTGCCTGTTTGGAGCACCAGTGGCCAGTTTGTGACCATGAGGTAACTTGAAGATAGACACTTTGTGATAAAGATTGTAGAAGAAAAATACGGATTCCTGATAACTGGTGAGTCACCATGTTAGTTCTGGGTTGCCTAATTCTGAAGTTTTATTTTGATAGAAAAATAAATCTTTATCTTATTTAAGCTACAATTATTCCAGGTTCTGTCACTAGCCATCGAAACTAATCCTGACTGATATTTCATTACAGAAAAACAAGTTACTTGGGGCTTTTTGGTAGGTGGCAGGGTTAAGAGGAAGTTCAGCTTTGGATGTGTTATATGTGAGGTGCTGGTGGAACACCCAGAAACACTTGGAAACCCAAGCTAGAGATATAGATTTGGTATTGATCCAAGTGGGAGGCCAACATCTACAGCTTATCATTTTCAGTCAGTGCTTCTTAATTTTCTTCAGATGATGTCTATGGTAAGAACTTTCTATTTTTCATTTCTGAGCTTCTAACTTGCACTTTACCTTGAATACAATAAAGGCAATCTTTATTTTGCATGGCAATGCAGAACCAAAAAAATGAGCATGCAAGATGAAATTATGCAAAGTGATTTAAATAATGGAAAAATTATGATTGCTTCATGAGCTTTAAAATTTTTGTGAAATTTTAAAACTGTCAGCTATACATGTACAGAGAACAAAAAAAATAGTAAAGCTATTATTTACTTAGAATATTGGGATTTAAGGCACTAGAAACATTCAGAATTAAAGTGCTTTATTTGTTAAAAATGTATCGAGTATTTGCAACACTGCTTGCCTTCTTCTTGCTGATAACTTACTGTATAGGGAGCGAAGATCTTTTGTATGCCCTAGTGAATTGTCATACTCCTTCCTAGGTTTGGATCAACTTCCAACATTTTATCCTTTGCACATTCATACTGTGAAATATCTCCAAAAGTTCCCTTAATGTGGAGGTTGTTTGGCCTCTATTACTTTTGGGACATCTTCATCCTTTTTGTCACAACTACTTTCCTTCTTTATGTTGAAAAATGTGCCTTCACTAAGTTCCTCTGGCAGCATATGTAGAGTCCCTCAAATGGCGACAGTTTCAACATTCCCACTGTCAGCTATTTATGCTATAATTCCATTTATGTTTGATACAAAATTCACTTCCAGCAATGTCACTTTGGGTTATTTGCTGTACTTTCATCTCTGTTGGCCAGTTCTCTCTTCTGATTGTCCATTTTTGTAAAATGTCATGTGGATTTATCACTTGGAGACAAGATGGTAACACAACTACACACTTTTGCTCTATCTGTGAAATGAATAACAGATGCAGAGTGACCAGTCACTGACAGACTGAAGTAAGTGGCGTGATTGGTCACTGATCACGGTGTGCATGTTATTTACATAGTGATTTGTGGACTGAAGAGCTAGCAACAAAGTTTGTACTTTATGCAATTACTGGACTGAACTGAACCATGGTAACTGATATGTGAACTGTGATGTTGGAGGACTGGGTTATTTAACTAAACCATGGTAACAGGAAATCGTGCATGTCAGAACTATGCAAAGTGAGGCCTGTCTTCCTACGATCAAGTTCAGCACTGGTGAGTAATATCTAGATATGTTCACGTAACATTCATTCTCTCCTTCATACCTCCTCCTTCTACTCATGTCTTAGCCATATCATTTTTATTAGTATTACTTCCAGAGAGTGATAAGGGGAATTTTCAATGCATCCTAAATCAGTTTTGCAACGGATAGTTTTAATATATTGGCTAAAATGGGGAGGGAGGGCTTAAATTATCCTTAATCATATATTTTCCAGCCTGTTCTTGTATCCTATAACCATGGACTGCTGAATTAGCATGGCTGTAATAATGTTTTGTCATAAAGAATTTTTTAATAACAAATTGTGTTATTAGACATTTTTACTAATCAGAATTATCTTTTTACTCATTCAGTAAATATGTGCTAGACACTGTACCATGTGCTTGGAATATTTGTATCAGTGAATAAAAGAGGCAGTAATCCTTGCCTCTGTGGTGCTCACATTTTAGTGGTAGTTGTGATGGGGTGGAGCATGAGGCAATAATAAAGCCTGCTAGTGTTGTAGTGCTGTCAAGTTATGACAAGGTTATAAATGGAAAAAATAGAGATATTTAAGAGCATACTTTAAAAAAGCATAACCTTGACCAGATGATCAAAATTAATACCACTAACACAGTGATATTATGGACACCATGTATATCTAGATACAATACCCTATGAAGGACAAAATATCATTATATAATATTCTGGCCAGATATGTGTAATTTGAATCTAATCATGAGGAAATATCATATAACTCCCAAATAATGAATACGCTATACAAAAGGAAGTATTTTCCAAAAATGTCAGTGTCATAAATGCTGAAGTTTTTTGTTTCTTTTTTTTTAATCTCAATTTTAGGGCTTTTTATTGCCAAGAATTCTTAGTCTTACCAAAGGATAATTATTCACATTTCTGTATCTGCAGCAAATTTTGACTCAATTTATTTACGAAATATCTTAAGCACTCGTTTTGATACTGTTTTGGCTACTTTCTTAGCTTGGATCATCTAGGAAACAGAGTCTGAGCAAGTTTGAGGACTAGCACTTCATTGAGAGGTTTGTAATCTGAGGACATCAAGAGTGAGGAAATAAGCAAAGGAGGCAGAAAAGGAGGGGAAATAAATTTAAGGATGCATTACTGAACTGGCCACAGTTTCATGAAGAGGTATAGTGAATATGTCTCTGGGAAAACCAAATGTAGAAAAGAGTCTGAAACAAAGCTTATTTTTAACACTTTATTTACTTTATACCACATTTGATCATTCAGTGCTTCACTGAGCATCTGCTGGTTTGATATCAGAATACTACTGAGAATTTATCCCTAATTCACGATCTCATGGATATCTCTACATCCTGTGTTGAGTTTTTCTGTAGAGAAGTCCTTTCAAGTGCAAATTCTTCCACCTTCCTCTTTACTAAGGAGAGCCAAGTGGGCAGTTGAGGTTCCATTTCTATATAGGAGAAGTTTAATGGTTGGAAGTAGGTCTTAGAGCTTGCACTCTACATGGAATGACAACTAGTTTCTTGACTTCTCCTGAGTTAAGCCTTCATGATACTTAATTTTAAAACTGCTATAAATCTAAAAAATAATACTAACTAGTGAATATAACAAAAAAGAAACAGACTCACAGATACAGAGGACAAGCTAGTGGTTACCAGTGGGGAAAGGAAAGGGGGAGGGTGAAGATAAGGCTAGGGATTAAGAGGTATAAACGACTATGTATAAAATAAATAAGCTGTAAGGATATATTGTATAGCACAGGGAACATAGCAAATATTTTATAATAACTATAAATGGAGTATAACCCTTAAAAATTGTTAATCACTATGTTGTACACCTGAAACATATAATATTTAAACTATGACAATAAAATTTTAATTAATTAATTATTTAAAAAAGAAAACTGCTATAGACTTATATTCAGATGAAAGTAAAAAAAAAAATAATTCTAAAGCCAAGTAGAAAAATGTGAGGGTGTTAATATGTTTGGGGGATACCCTGAGCCCACTTCCCTTCCTTGGTTAAAAAGGCCAGTTTTGGGCTTCCCTGGTGGCGCAGTGGTTGCGCGTCTGCCTGCCGATGCAGGGGAACCAGGTTCGCGCCCCGGTCCGAGAGGATCCCACGTGCCGCGGAGCGGCTGGGCCCGTGAGTCATGGCCGCTGGGCCTGCGCGTCCGGAGCCTGTGCTCCGCAACGGGAAAAAAAAAAAAAGGCCAGTTTTAAGCAAAATGGTAGCATAGTGAAAGAATTTCTTTTTGCTATTCTTCCACTCTCCTCTTTTACCATGTCTCTTCCCCTACCCCCAAAATACACAAGTGTCTGGAAAACTCATGCTGCTCCTTGCCTGTCTGTGGCACTCTACCCCCCGCCCCCAGCTTGCCCTTTCCAGATAGTGCCTTTTACTCTTACCTCCTGTAGGAATTTGATAGGGCTGTCATCACAAAATACCATGGACTGGGTGGCTTAAACAACAGAAATTTACTTTCTCACAGTTCTGGAGACTAGAAATCTAAAATCAAGATGCCAGTAGGGTTTATGTCTGGTGAGAGCTCTCCCCTTGGGTTGCAGGGTGCTCATATGGCCTCTCTTTGGTGAGTGCATGGGGATGGTGTTGGAGGGTGGAGAGCAGTTCTCTGGTATCTCTTCTATATGGACACTAATCCTATCAGATCAGAACCCCACCCTTATGACCTCATTTAACCTTAATTACCTCCTTAGATGCCCCATCTCTAAATACAGACACACTAGGAGTTAGGGCTTCAGTATGCAAATTTTGGAGGGACACAAATAAACACCCCCGTCCTAAATCTTCCCTCAAACCTTACCTTCCCCTAGCATAACCCTTAGAGACTTGTTTTTTGCTAGGTGTCTATTGTGATGAACTAATCTGGGCTCACAGACTAGTTCTGCTCTTACAGAGGGATTCACACAGGAAAGTATATAGACTCATTCTTTGGAGAATATCAGTTTGAAAAAAGCATTTCATTAATTATCTAACCATCAAGCACTGCTGCCCATGTCCAGCCCTCCACCCAAGCATTTGCTATATGTGGCGTCAGGGACCCAGATACTTGATGCCTAGGCATCTTTTTTTCCATTTCTTGCACATATTGTTGGATTTTTTGTTATTAATTGTATCAGTGATGTTCAAAGAAGAAACTCCACATAAGAATGGGAACAAAGACATGGAAATTGAACATTCTAGATTTAATTTCCAGTTCCACAAATAATCTATGAATAATCCCAGAAAGAAGGTAATAATAAGTCTTATACTGTGGTGACTTGTGAAGATAACTAAGATTTATTTATTATTTTGAAAGAGTTTGTGCCAGTTATCAATCTATTCTCTCTCAGCTCTAAATTCACCCTTCAGTACCTGCTCTGAAACATTTCTCCCTTACAATGAGCACATGTTAAACTTTATCTATAGAGAGCACAGGAGAGACATTGCAGGAGGAAGAGGGCTTCTCTTCCTGGTTCCTGATTGTTGCATACTGCTTTTTCTAGTTCCTGCTGCACCATCTATTAGTGGTGCCAATGTGTGGGGAGAGACTTCAGGCTCTACTCCAACTGCCCACAGTCCCTCAGCAACCTTGCAGACCCCACCTCAGGTCTAGTGGCCACCTCAGCATTGTCCTTCCAATGCAGACACCATGCACTCTGAGCCTCACGCTCACAACAAGGCCTCAACACCCTCTAAGCCCAGAAGCCTTGGCTCACATGCACTGGGAAGGGAGACCACTTAGGATGTTCTCCCAGTAGACTAGGCAGATATAATGACATCTTTTAACTGGGGCTATTGAAGTAGAGATGGTGAGAAATGGCTGGTTGCCAATATAATTTGGAGTTAGAGTCAATAAAACTTCCTAATGGACTGAATGTGGGGTATGAATTAAAGTGAGAAATCAAGATATTTATACCAAGAAAGTGGATAAATGACAGAGGTATAATTTATTGAGATGGAAAAGATTTAGGGAAGTCCATATTGGAGAACTGGAGAAAGCAGATGGAAACCAAGTTTTCTATTTTAACCATGTTTAATTTGAAATACTTATAAGACATACAGGTGGAGAAATCAAGTAAACAGTTAGATATACTAGCATAGGGCTCAGAAGAGAAAATAATGTTGAATAAAATTACAGTCATCAGCATATAGATGATGATGGCTCTGGATGAGATTACATAAAATCTAGATAGAAAATGGAGAACGGGGAAGGAAAGAGGAGGGGATGAATGGGGAGGAGAGTGCTTTGGGATGAACTAAGAGTAAGCTTAGGAGACAGAATTAACCATTGGCTTTGGTATTAGTCTTTCATTGGTTGAGATGGTTGGTAAGAAACTTTTCAGGGGCACCAGTATAAACAAAACCAGTTTAACACTAGTACTAGCTCTAGTCCTCTGAGGGTTGCTTTTTTCAAATCTTATTTATTAGACAAGTATTCCTTCAAACCAACCATCTCATTATTACAATAAACCATTTGGTACTGTATTTTTTAACTTCAGCTGTTGGTTTGTCAGCAAATTGTAAAGCACAGGTAGAAATTGAGGACATTTGAGACATTTTTATTTCCAGGCATTTATACCAGCTATTATTACCATTTGATTTCCAGGTCTTGCCCTGACAAATTCACATGGATAAGTGAAAATCAGCCTGAGAACTGTGAGGATGGGTAGGGTCAGGTTCCTCATGGCAGTGAGTTCTTGGCTGGACTCAAGCTCTCCCATCACTCTTTGCCCCACCTTGCTTCTCCCAACACTGATCACACATTAATTGAGCTCCTTTCCTTGCTCTATTTTTCTTCCCCAAAGCTATCATTATGTCTCATTCTATTATGCAATTTCTTATCTTTTTATTATCTGTCCTACCTCACTCCCATGTAGTATAAAGCTCTATAAAGTCATAGACTTCACTTGTTTTATTCACCCCTACTGTATCTGTTACCCCTGTACCAGAGGCACCTACAAGGTACCCAATCTTGTTGAACAAATTAACTTGTCAGAAGTTAGCTTGGTTGAAACTGGAAAAATCACATAGCGCAAAAATTAGTTCATTTCCTCCTCAAAATTAAGAGGAGTATATTATGTAATGAATACAATTATTATAATAAATACACACAATATACTTGTGTGTCAGCACAAGTTACAACTAAGTTTTTTAAGAGATAGTATGCACTTCAGGGAGTTATCAATTCACAGATTACTCAGGCCTCTGTCATTGTCTCTGAGGCTGGACAGTTTGGAAGGGATATGTCTCTTCCATTTATATTTTCACCCTCAGTATAAGATCAGAAAAAGAGGACAAATATGGTAAAGGAACATCTGAAGGCCAGCTCTAGGGGCACCAAATTAGGAATGACCTTCACAGACATCACAGATCCATCATATTCCCATTCTCATTCATTCATTCTCTGTCTGTCTGTCTCTCTTTCTTTCTCTAAGTTCTGACTTTCCTTGGCCAACTAAACACTCACCCTATCCCTAATTTGCCTTCATTGCAGTTTATCTTTCTCACTCCAGAATATGCTCTTAACCAATATACCAATTTATAAAGTCTATTAAGCACATCAACCTATAGTTTGTTGCAGATGCTGCATTTTTTTCCCCTGGATTCTATTTGTCTTTTAATTTTGTTTAATTGGCTCCAGTACAGGAGTTGGAACTAAATAAAAATGTTAGCTCCAGTTTCTCCCTCCCTTAAAATATACATGAATTAAGCATATACTTCAGATCAAGCACAATGCTGGGTACTGGAGATACAAAAATTAACAAAATACAATCTTTTTCTCAATGGGCTGACTCTTGCCTGGATGATAGCAGTGCTGATACTGATGCAGATAAAGAAACTTTTTGTTTTTTCCTGAACTTTCCTTCCTTGTGTCTGTCCTCAGGGGAAAGTAGAGGCTTGTTCACTTCTATCACTTCTCAAAGATGACCAACAGTATGTTTTCTAAATTTTATTGTTACTTTATTATATAGTTTATATTAACTATATATTTGTGTACAGACATCTTCAAGAGTTAACTATGTAGCTTCTTTGTATAAAGACTCAAAGTCTGACAGTAATTGCATCGCACTGGCCTGCTTTTAGTTTTGGGAACATTCCAAGCTTTTTCTTCTTCAAAGCCTTGTTAATGCTCTTAGTATGTATGAGGCTCTGCTGGAATGATCTTCCCTTGGCTCTTAGGCACAGTTAGCTCTTCCAACATGAGGCCACCATAACCACCTGACATAACAGCCAATGCCACCACTATCCCCTATCATAAGACTCATTTGTTTCTTTCATGAGATCTAACACAATTTTTAGTCATTTCAGTAGCTTGTTTTCATGTGGATTGTTTCCCTCACTAGACTGTGAGTCAAATCCTTATCTGTCTTGTCCACAGCCATATCCCCAATGTCTAGCAGAGTGACTGGCATATAATAGTTGTTGAGTAAATATTTGTCAGATAACAGGAAAAGTAAGGAGGAAGAGAGCAAAGGGGGAGGAAAGGAGGGACAGAGAAAGAAACCTCCCCAACCTTCAATTATCTTGTACTTCTTCTGAACTCCTAAAGGGTCTACTGTCTAGTAATCTTCAAAACACTTTGCTCATTTACCTCCTAAAATAATGTATTTAAATGATATATGCCCTCACATGTTTAAATTGAAATCTAAAATTTGTTGTCATAAGTTTAAACAAATGCAAAGGATAAACATCCTACATATTGTAAATATTAGCATTTAAAATAAATCTATTACATGATATTCTTTGAAATGTATCCAATGGGACCTAAATACAATAGGGATTTCATATCTACCACCATCCATTTTAAAAAGGCACAAAGGGACTTCCCTGGTGGTGCAGTGGTTAAGAATCTGCCTGCCAATGCGGGAGACACAGGTTCGCTCCCTGGTCCAGGAAGATCCCACATGCCATGGAGCAACTAAGCCCGTGCGCCACAACTACTGAGCCTGCACTCTAGAGCTGGTGAGCCACAACTACTGAGCCAGCGAGCCACGACTACTGAGCCCACGTGCCACAACTACTGAAGCCTGTGTGCCTAGAGCCCATGCTCCGCAACAAGAGAAGCCACCGCAGTGAGAAGCCCACACACCACAACGAAGAGTAGCCCTCACTCACCACAACTAGAGAAAGCCCATGTGCAGCAACGAATACCTAACACAGCCAAAAATAAATAAATAAAATAAATTTATTAAAAATAAATAAAAAGGCACAAAGATTCAGCCATACCACTCCTAGACATCCTAGACTTCTCTGCTACAGAGAAACTGGTGTAGAGGTCCCCCACAGTATGTGTACAAGAATATTTATAACAACTTTATCAATAATAATTAAAAGCTGAAGAGAAATCAACTAACTGTTCCTTAGCAGTAGAATGGGTAAATAAATTATGGTACGTACAAGCATACATACACAGGGATATTATACAGCAATGGTTCTCAAACGTTTTGGTCTCAGGACCCCTTTATACTCTTAAAACTTAATTAAGGACACTAAATTGTTTTAGTCTATTTGGGTGTTTCTATCAATATTTGTCATATTAAAAATTAAGACCAAGAGATTTTTTAAATTTTGTATTAATTTATTTTTAAAATAAAAGTAACAACATGGATAAATCTTGAAAACATTATGCTAGTGAAACAATCCAGGCACAAACGGAAAAATATTGTTCCATGCATAGGAGGTACCTAGAGTAGTCAGATTCATAGAGACAGAATATCAAATGGCCATTGCCATGGGCTGGGGGGAGAGGCAAATGGAGAGCTTTTGTTTAATGTTAAAGAGTTTCTGTTCGGGAAGATAAAAAAAGTTCTGGAAAAGAATGGTGGTGACAGTTGCACAACAATGTGAATGTACTTAAGGCCACTTAACTATACACTTAAAAATGGTTAAAATGGTAAATTTTATGTTATGTAGATTTTACCACAATTAAAAAGTAACAATAATAAATCCATTACATTTTAATATACATAATTTTATGACAACTATATTTTCTAAACAAAAATATTAGTAAGAAGAAGTGGCAGTACTTTAGATTTTGCAAATCTCTTTAAGTTTGGCTTAATAGAGGACAGCTGGATTCTAATATCTGCTTCTGTTTTCAGTCAGACATAATATGTTATTTGGTTGAAGTATATGAAGAAAATTTGGCCTCACAAAGACATATAGTGGAAAACGGAAGGATTATTCCAGTAGCCTTTTCAGAAAATTGCAAACAGTCTTCTTTAATACTACATCAAAACTTGGTAAGTGTGGGCTTCCCTGGTGGCGCAGTGGTTAAGAATCCGCCTGCCAATGCAGAGGACACAGGTTCGAGCCTGGTCCGGGAAGATCCCACATGCCGCGGAGCAACTAAGCCCATGTGCCACACTACTGAGCCTGCGCTCTAGAGCCTACGAGCCACAACTACTGAGCCTGCGTGCCACAACTACTGAAGCCTGCGCGCCTAGAGCCTGTGCGCTGCAACAAGAGAGGCCACGGCAATGAGAAGCCCACGCACCGCAACGAAGAGTAGCCCCCGCTCATTGCAACTAGAGAAAGCCCGCACGCAGCAACAAAGACCCAATGCAGCCAAAAATAAAATTAATTAATTTTTTTAAAAAACTTGATAAGTGGTAGTTTCTTAAAATATTGGTTCGCCAAAATATTCCAAATATTGACACACTTCATTGTATAGCAGAAAAGTCACATTTGTTAATATCACCACCAATCTCAACAGAAATGTCATGAAGTACTGGGAGGATGTTAAGTGAATATAAACATTCCAAATGTCTAATTTTTGTCTGGAAATGCAAATTTTAACAATGTCCACAAATATAGTCAGTTGTTTGCCTTGCAGGAGCAGGCTCACAAAATTTTTTTTGACAAAATACCTGCCAAATATCTGAGTAAGCATAGTTTGTTCTTGGTTCTTTTAGGTAAAAATGGTGTTCTATAGAAAAGCAACCATTTCAGTGCACAACTCAATTGCACAAGTGCTTTCTCCTGAGACAATCATCATACATACATACGCAAAAGTAATTTATGTGTACTTCCCATTTAATCACAAAGAATATTAAGAAGACATGCACTAATCTCAGCAACACAGGAACAAAAGGGAACTTCGTCAACCTGATAAAAGACTAGTAAATTTACTAGTTATTCCTAATATCATAATTAATGATAAAAGACTAAATGTTTTCTCTCCAAAGACTGAAAACAAGGCAAGGATATCTGGTTTCCTTGCTTCTACTCAATACTGTACTCAAGAATCTAGTCTGGGCTTCCCTGGTGGTGCAGTGGTTGAGAGTCCGCCTGCTGATGCAGGGGACATGGGTTCGTGCCCCGGTCTGGGAAGATCCCACATGCCGCAGAGTGGCTAGGCCCTTGAGCCATGGCCGCTGAGCCTGCGCGTCTGGAGCCTGTGCTCTGCAAAAGAAAAAAAATCATATGACCTGGACAGGAAAAAAATAACTGTCTTTATTCACAGATGACATAATTATATACATTAAAAAATTTCAGAAATATCTACGAAAAACCTGCTAGAATTAATAAGTGGGTTTAGCAGGTTCACAGGATATCATGCTAATATATAAAAATATGTGCAATTAACAACTGAAAGTTGAAATGTAAATAACAATATAATTTTCAAAAAATATAAAGTGCTTAAAAATAAATCCAACAAAATTTGTGCAAGATTTCTATCCTGAAAACTGCAATATTTCCATGAGAGAAACTTAAGAAGATGTAAATAAACAAAGAGATATACCATGTTCATGGATCTAAAGATTTAATATTGTTAAGGTGGCAATTTTCCCAAAACAAGTGTATGGATTCAATGCACTCAATCAAAATCCCAGCCTTTTTATAGAAAATGACAAACTAACTTTAAATTATATACAGAAAAGCCAAGCATCCATAATAACCAAATGAATTTTGATTTTTTTCTTCTTCAGTTCTTTAAAATAGGCATGACTGTTTAAAACAAGAGTTTAAAACAAAGAGCTGTCAGCATGGATCCTAAGACATTAGAAAAATAATAAGAGAACACTATGAACAACATTATGCCAACAAATTCAACAACATAGATGAAAAAGACAAATTTCTTAAAATACACATTGTATCAAAATACATACAAGGAAAAGCAGAAAATCTAATAGGCTTACATCTAATAACCACATTGAATTTATCATGAAGAACCTTCCCCAAAAGAAAACTCCAGGGCCAGACAGTTTCAATGGTGAAAACACCAGTTATACAAATGTTTTTCAGAAAAGAGAGGAGAGAACACTATTGGCATCATCTGATGAGGCCAAGTGTTATGGGCTAAATTGTGTCCCCCAGAAAATTAATATGTTGAAGTCCCAACCCTCATTACCTCAGAATATAACCATACTTGGAAATAAGGTCCTTACAGAGGTGATTAAGTTAAAGTGATACTGTTAGGGTAGGGCTCTAATTTAATATGACTGTTGCCCTTAAAAGAAGAGGGAGTGGCACCAGGGGCATGTGCTTGCACAGAAAAAAGGCCATCTGAGGACACAGCATGAAGGCAGCCATCTGCAAGCCAAGGAGAGAGGCTAATGAGAAAGCAAACCTGCCCACAACTTGATCTTGGACTTCTAGCCTCCAGAACTATGAGAAAAGAAATTTCTGTTGTTTAAGACACCCAGTCTGTGGTATTCTATTATGGCAATCTTAGCAAACTAATACACTAACATAAGCATAATACCAAAACCTGACAAAGATGGTATAAAAAACTACAGATTAATATCTTTCATGGATACAGAGGCAAAATCCTTAACAAAACACTAGCAGACCAAGTCGATAGTATAAAAAAAGAATAAAGCTTCAAGACTAAGTAGGATTTATCCCAGTAACACAAGATTAAGATTTAATCTTAAACACAAGTTTAAGATTTTAAAATCAGTTGTTAATTCACTATAGTAACAGACAAAAGGAGAAAACCTATATGATCATTTTAATAGATACAGAAAAAGCATTTGAAAAAATCCAAAATTTATTCCTGATAAAAACTTCCAGCAAACCAAACATAATATGGAACTTCCTCAAATGAATATATGGCATCTATAGCATAATTAATGGTGAAAGATACAATTGTTTCCTCTACAATGGGAACAACGCAAATATGACATTATAACTACTTCTATTCAACATTGTACTAGAGGTCCTAGTCATTGTAAGAAGGAAAGAAAAAGAAATAAATGACATTAAGATAAAAAAAGAAGTAAATTGTCTCTATTTTCAAATTATATGATTATTAATGTTAAAAATCACAGGGAGTCTAGAAAACAGTTACTAGAACCCATAAGTAAATTTAGCAAGGTCATAGGATACAGGGTTCATATAGAAGAATCTGCTAAAAGTAAACATTAAAGATATATCCTTATATACTAACAGCAAACTTGGAAAATGAAATTTATAAAGCCATTCCATTTACAATAGCACCAAAAAAATTATGAATAAGTCTAACAAAAGATCTTTATATTGGAAACTGCAAAACATAGTTAAAAGAAAGTAAAAAATATCTAAATAAAAGAGAGATATACAACCTTCATGGATCAGTGGATTCAATATTGTTAACATAACAATTCTCCCCAAACTATGGTATTGGTGAAAGGATAGCCATACAGATCAATGAAACTGAATAGAAAGTAAGAAACAGAGTGCACACACACACGTGTGTGTGTATGTGGGGCAGGAAGGAGTGTTTTGACAAAACTGCCAAGTTAATTCAATGGAGAAAGGGAGAAAGAGTAGTCTTTCCAATAAGTAGTACTGTAACAACTGGATATTGGGTATCCATATATATTTTTTAAAAGCAAGGGGACTATCAATCCTAAAGTCACACCATATGCCAAAATTAACTCAAAATGGATCATAGTCCTACTTGTAAAACGTAAAACCACAAAACTTATAGAAAAGAGTATCATAGAAAATATTTATGTCCTTGGGTTAAGCAAAGATATTTCAGAAAGACATAAAGAGTATGAATCTAAGGAAAAAATAGTCATGCCTAGGTGCCAGGAGTTTTAACCATCATTGCTTTTGTACCATCAACAAAAACGTCAACGCACTGAAAAAGGCAAATAAATAAAACGCTAAATGATTATGAAAATTATTTTGACTCATGGACTCCCCCCCAGAAAACTCTCAGGTACCCCCTCCAGGAGTTCTCAGACCCCACTTTGAGAATAGCTATTTTTCAATAATTAAAAAGAATGAACTCTGATGGATGCAACAATGGATGCATCATACAGACATAATGTTGAACAAAAGAAGCCTGGAACAAAGGAGAACATACCATATAATTACACTTACACAACTTCCAAGAGCAGGCTACAGTAACAGAACTCTATAGTGTATGAAGTCAGAATAACGGTTAACTCTGGAGTCAAGGAAGAAGGAGATTAACTGAGAAAGTAACTGAGAAAGGTCATGATGGGAGGGCATCACCTATATTTTGATTTAGGTGGTGGTCTGTGTATGTTATTGTATGGATGTTATACCTCAATAAAATTACAAAAAGAAGTAATATAAACAAGTCCTTCTTTAACAGTTTTATGTCTTTTTCCCCCTTGAACTTATATTTCAATTCCACTTCCTTACAGAATATTATCCTAATGAAATAGATTTCTATATTTTAAAATCTTTTATTAAACATCCTCTAACATTTCTATGCAATATTTCTAGGCATATTCTCAAGTAGGTCAATTTTAAGGAAGAATTCATAATGAAGCTAAGAATCCGGAAATTCTAGTTTGAAGATAATGGATTATAACATTCATTTGGCATTTCATACCTTAATTGTTAAGTATATTTTTATCTGTGTATGTCTTGTTTCACTAGAAGGTTAGTTCCTTAAAGGCAGGGATGAATCTCGAGTCTTCCATAGCAAACGACCTGGCATGCAGTAGTTCATGGCTCATTGATTTATTTTCTCATTCATTCATGCAACAAAGATTCCTTTAGCATTTATGTGTAGGGTACTTGCTAGGCCCTGGACATATAATAATGGGTAGATGCAGGGTTCAATAAATTCCTGTTGATAACTGATTGATAATTATCAGCTACATTTCAGAAAGCGTGTAATTCTCTTTTCTTCTGAACTCAAGTGCAGGTGCACTACAGGTCTGATTAACCCTGTCATAAAAATGGGGACACCAAGACACAGAAATTAATTAACTGCCTCACTTAGGGTCATGCACTTTGTCATGGCTTGAGTGAGGATTAAAACCCTTACAGGTTTTTTCCTGGACTGAGGTGCTATGGGAATTCATTCAGATTGACTGGAGTTCATATTTCATTTAAATGCTCTCATTTCACTTGTGCTATATCCACCTTCCCTAACTCATATTTCAGGACCTGCAGTCTGAATCAGTTTACTTCCACTTCAGACACTGTCAAGATAAATTAGACACTGAGGGTCCATGGCACCCTCTGAAGCAGAAGTGCTATTAGTAGAAAATACATAAGCAGGTTTATCTTCAATATAGTGTAGTACTTTTTTGGAGAATGTATTTTCTACTATAAATGAAGTAGGAATAACAAACCTGAGTGAATTTTGAAAACATTTAAAAAAATTAAAATTTGATTTTTACTATACATCCTCAGGCAAGCATAGCCAAAGGAAGGTAAGCAACAGTAAATATTTTTATCTCTGACATTGCATCTCCAAACCATTCTGCTGAATAAGATCTGGCAGGTCCCTGACTGTGAGCAGAGATAGGGTAACAACTCTGATGATACATAAGCTTGTATCAGATACAGCCTCCATTTTTGCTGTAATCATCCATCTATAGCCTAGCCTGTTCAGCTGACAAGGCATGTTATTAATAAAGCCTACTGTACCATAAGTGCCTTGCCCTATGTGGTGTTTATATTGTTGGAATCTGTAATTGTCTGAAACAATGGCCTTTGTGAAAAGATGTGATATGTTTTGAGCTGTGTAAAGATCAAAATAATTTAGACTAATAATGGTAGCTGTTTTTGAAGGATTAAAACATGGGTTGTGCTGCAGACTTAATGACTCGGCCTTGCTTTCAAAGTTTTACTTCCATTCTGGTCCCTATGAGATAACCTGGAATTTCATGCCAAGTTTCCCCACCAGAATGTAAACTCATTGAAGGCAAGGAACTCTGACTTATTCACCAGCATCTTCCCAGCACATAACACAATACTTGGAAGAGAGTCAACACTGAATATTTGTTAAATGACATAAATGAATGAATATGAGTATAGGAAAGAAATGCAACAAGTTTCAGGTTCAAGCCATTATCAGAGTTCCTGCAGGTTGTGACTTGGAATAGTAGAGTGGGACCCAATCTCCAGGAGATCAGTACTAATGGGGAGGGAGAAGGTGAAATGGAAGCAGTCTGAAACCAAGTAGCTGAGGATACCACGTGGCACTCATAGATTGCTGAGCCAGACATAAAAGTTCTGGGTAAAGAACCCTGCTGGGAAAGAAAAAGCTTGCCCTTGTTCCTCACCTCTCCACCCTCACCTGGTAGGATTTAGACGAGTTCTTGCATCTTTCAACCTGGATTCTCCTGAGACAACAAAAGGGGCTTCAGATCTCCTCTAATTCTCACTAATGGAGTGCTAGGTAGAACAGCCTGCAAGTGATGGCTTGTGGCTTAGAGACCACTGTGAGTGGCTAGGATAAGAGCAAGGTCTTAGATAGGTAGATAGACGGAGGGCCAAGTCTTGAAATGGAGCCAGATTACCTCTCCATTGAACTAGTAAAGACAGAATATGAAGGAAGATTTAAAAATTTAGAAGTAATGAAGGAGAGTAGATACAAAAACATTTTGAAGTAGAGAAAAAGAAAAATGAAGGAAACTTTTGAGACCTAAGCCGCAACCACTTTTCCTAATTTCTTTCCTTGCAAAATCTGATGTTGTTTGGATTATACCCTCCTGTATGCTCATGGAAGGTAATTTCTCTTCCCAGCATGCAGGGTAGATTCTGTTTGGCATCCCAGCATGCGAGGTAGATTATGTTTGGCATCGTTCTTTCAACAAGTAATTAGTTTAGGATGTGTGTTTGACACAAGTCTGCCCAATGGGACTCAGTTCTACTAGAGGCCTCTAGGAAAGGTTAACCTTCCTTTATTATGAAAGAGACAGAGACAGAAAGAAAGAAGTGGGAGACAACATCCCTCTTTGTTGGATTCCCTTGACTGCATTTGATGCCAAGAAATGCTGAAGCTATGATGCTGCCTTGAAGGGAGATAGCAGGAGAAATTACCATTGTCTGAGGATGCCAGGGTAGAAAGAAGAAATCTAGTTGGGGCCTCAGTGACATACATGAGTTACTCAATTAACCAGTAAAGGAACTACCTTCCTCCAAACTTCTTATTTGATGGGATAATAAATTCCTTATTTTTCAAAAGCTACCTCCAGTCTGGTTTTCTGTTGCTTGCACTTATGTTGATAGCTTGACTTTTCTAATAAAGGTGAGAGCATGTGTTATGAATGTGAAATGTGGGACTTGAAAAGTTTGAAACAGATATTTCAGCTTTTACCCATAGCCTCCATCTTCTTATCCCTTCCCCACTCCTACTGGACTCAGACAAGGGCCAAGAGACACAGGACTGGATGTAAAGGGACCTCTCCCTTCTCAAGACTTAGTCTTTGTTTCCAGCTCAAGCTCAGGGTGTTTGACTCTTTTCCTGAGGACATGTTCTGTCTGAGGGAGCTCCTCATTCACTCCAGTAAACAAGCTTCTGGCGCCTTGCCCCATCAGTTCCTCAGACATACCCAGGTGTGTCTGAACCCCAAGCCACTGCTTAGGCTCAAGTGGGGAGCTCCAAGCACAGCACCTTTCTGTACCAATATCTAGCAAGGCTTTGTGGCCCTTGAGTAGAAACAGAATTAAAATGGTCAAGACTTAGTGATGGGAACTGGCACAGGCATGGGATAAGGTCTGAATGCAGGAGTTAGCATTGATCCTTGAACAATACAGGTTTGAACTGCAAGGGACCACTTAATACGAGGATTTTCAATAAACATACAGAACTCTTATGAAGACCACACAAAACCAAGCTTAGAACTCTGCATCTACAGTTAGGGTCAATACATGTGTATTAAGTTTAATTTAATGAGCACGTTGTGGGCTGAAGGTCCAACGGTTTCCTTCTACAGACTCTTCAGAGAGTGTCTTTCAACTACCACCACCACCTTCCCCCACAAAACAAAACCTTCAATGTTTTCACCTCGGTTATCTAAGTTTATTTTTACAATATACTTTGAGATTGGAAGTGGTAGAATAGTTTTATTTAACTTACCAGAAGAAACCGAAGACACAAAGAGATGATGTGACTTGGCCACGGTCCCAGAGGGCATGCGTGGCAGAGCTAGGATGGTCTCTAAGTCCCTGGGGGCTCTCAAGCCATTGTTCTGATGTCCCTGTATGTAATTGTTTTGACAGCAATTTCCCTGGTACTCTCACTAGCCTGCTAATCACGCACGTCAATCACATGCAGGAACGCCATGGGCCTAGGGTCAGCCACAGTCTCAGGAGGACGTAATTCAAAAGAGAAAACAAGGCACCATAGAGCACTTTCTCCTTCCAGCATGTATGTCAGTTGTGGCCTCATGAGTCTGACAATGTGTGGAGAGGATGTTGTTTTCTTTCCCCCCAGAGGGAGAAAGGCTATATCAAGTGTTCTGACCACAGCTGAAAACCAAGTGAGAAATCCAGCAGTTTAAGGTCCTCTGACTAGAAAACACTCAATGATATGGGAAGAGTTCTCCACCCAATCTCTAAAGAATCAGGAGGGCTGTCCTCTTTCTTCCTCCTCAACGACAGTCTCCGTAGTTTCACTCCAGTCTTTTAAGCGAGCCTGAGGGTGGTGAGGCTTAATGTGAACCTTGACACAGATGGTTCACACTAATTACTCTTCTCCTGCAGACCACTCGGCCGTCCTTCCTCATTTCACTTTCACTTTGGCGAGCAGCACCGAGGGGCCCAGAAGCCACAGTCCAGGCCCAGACCTGGGAAAAGGCCCCGAGAAGCCGCGCGCGTGGACCCGGGAGGGCGGGGCGGGAAGGGGAGTGTACGCGGGGGTGAGGTTGTTCGTGTGAGGCGTGGATTCTGGAATGCGCGTGTGCGCGGCCCCCGAGCACCGCCCGCGCGGCGCCGATTGGCTGGGGGCGCGCGGCGGGGGAAACCCTTGGCTAATCTCCTGCCACTCAGCCGGGTCGACTTCGGACCCGGACAGCAGCGCCCGCGCGGAAGGACAAATAGTCCCGGCGGCAGTGCCGCGTGCCCCTCCAAGGCTGTGCTTACCCCGCCCGGGGCTGCGGGGGCCCAGAGGCCGGGGCGGCGGGGGAGGGGCGTCCTCCGCGGCTCCTCGACCCCCGCCCCCTCCTCGCGACTAGACGGGTGGATTGCGCTCCCCTGGGAAACGTAATTGGATTCCGGGCTCCCTCCAGTCGGGATCAGCGGAAATCGGAGGCTGAGCCTGCAGTGGGAGGGGCGGGTGGGGAGAAGCCGCCGGGGAGGGAAACTGGTGAAAGCACCACTATGCCTTGAAGTGTCAGCGTGCTGGTTTCTGTGCAGGCCGCGCTAGAAAGTTGGGTGGTAACGAAGGATCAGTGGAGATTGCCCCCGGTTCCCTTTTCCGCCTGGCATGTGACTCCTGCCCTCTCCACGTTGTTATTCTGAAATTCCCCTGGTTGCCGATCCCCGGGGAAGAAAAATATTTTGGAACCTTTGAGACTTTAAGACACCACCACTTCGTTTTTCTCTCAGAGCTCTACTTAGAGCTGAGATGGTGAAAGAACCCTGTCCAGTCTGGGATTTGGAGATGTGTCTTCTTAACGGGGTAACTTAGGAGAAAATAGCATTCTTACCAGAATCGTCCGGGAACGAAGAATATCTTAAGTCCTTGCTTTAGCAGTAGTAAACTTCCCTAATTCCCTTTCCCTTGCGGAGGTGGAGCAAAAGTGGGAGCTTTAAGAAGAGTTTTTGGCTGAAATGATAGGAATGTTCTAGGAATTTAAGAAACTAGCTCACCCCCTTGTGATTTTTTTCCCCGTCTCATTTACTGCATTTCACTCATTCATTCATCATCAAGCAAGCTTTCATTGGGGACTTTCTATGTGCCAGGCTCTGTTGTACTTACCAAGTATACATCAGTGAATAAAACAAGTACCTGCACTCATGGAATCTCATTGCAATTCCTCCAGTGGGGGAGACAGACTATACATTTACATAAACAAATAGATACACAATATAATGTCATGTAGCAGTAAGTGCTGTGGAGACAAAGCAGAGTAGAAGGACACACAGGATGCAGGTGGAAGTAGTGCGTTTATATTTTAGCTAAGTTGATCTAGAAGGGCCTCTTTGAGAAGTTATGTTTAAGTAGTGGTCTGAATGAAATGAGGAAGAAAGCCAAGCAAAAGTTTTGGGGAAGAACTTTCCAAGCAGAGACAAGAAGAAGTGCAAAGGTTTGGAGGCAGGAGAGTGGTGAGTTTGAATTAGTAGGAAGCAAAGAGGCCAGTGTGAATGCTGTGCAAAGAGCAGGAAGAACAGTTGTAGATGGTATTTCTGACTTCCTTCTGGCTCTGTTCCAATCACCTGTGAGAATAATCATTCTAAATCTTTACTTTTAGCACATCTCTTCATGCTTCAATAATTTCATGGCTATATTTTTCTAGTGCATTAAATTTACTCTTCTGATTTTTTTCTGCCCCCATCTAGTTCCCTCTTACCCTATAAACTACTCCTCAATCTACCCCTTCAATTTTAGTTGGATCTGCCTCTCAAGAATATTCATGTTCACTTATTCCTACGTATATTTATTTATGGATCTACCCTCACACAACTTAGTATTGATTCAGTAAGGGTCTGTGGTTGCAAGTGACATAAAATCCAACTCAAATTGGCTTAAATAGGGAAGACAATTTATTGGCTCACATAACTGAAAAGTTCAAGATTGAATGAAAAGTTCAAATTATGTTATCAAGATTGGAATTCTCCCTGATATGTTGGCTGTTTCCTCTGCTGTTGGCTTCATTCTCAGGCTCCACAAATCAGCAACCAGCAGCTCTAAGCTCACACTGTCCTCACTACCCACAAAAATTGTGTCCATTCCTAAACCAATCACTGTTGCCCAGAAAAGATGCTCAGATTGGCCTGGTCTGAATCAGAAGCCCATCCCAGAAGTTGAGTCTTTTAATAACACATGAATGGCACAAAAAGATGATTCCACTTTAGAAAATGGGACTATGGTTATCAGAGGAAAGGTGGATATGTCCTGGGTAATGGAAGCAGGGGACATACAACAGATCCTTGTTCTGTTGATGTCCCCAAACATTCCTCTTCTACATATGCCTTTAAAAGTGTTTATGCCTACTCAATGCAACAATATTTTTTCCCACCACAAATGTACTCACTTCCTCCCCAAAGAGAGATGATCCAAAGATCATCTAGTTATTGCTGATAACTTCAAGTCCAAGATAGCAGGATAAAGCATGTTTCCCCAGCTTGTAGCAATATAGTTCTTCATGATCTAGCAACCTAAGGCTACATGATAAAATTAGCTACAAAGTACTTAATTTATAATAGAAAAAGAAAAAACTTATATTTGGAAAAATGACTATGGCAAACACACAGTGGTCTCCAATTCATTGGATATATCGTATCTTGCTGGACAGGAATAGCAACAGCTTCCTACCATGAGAGAAGAAAAAGTTCTTTGCTCAACCCATCTGGCTGCCATATGTTCTGCTTTTGGAGAATCTCTCATCCATTGTTCTTCCATGCCATATCTGCAATGGACAATGGGGAGGATAATCCTTCTAGGGACCATACCGCTTTAGCATTCTGCTTCTTGATACAGTGGGTGTTGAAAAATCACTTGCTATGGCAGAGATAACTAGCTTTCACCAGCAAACAGCTGGGATTCTCTTCTGTTACGTAGAGTTGTTGCTAGGAAGTAGCTATATAGTCAGGGACTATATTTCCCAGCATCCCTGTTAATCTTGGTAAAGTCATATGACTATCTCATTGAACTATGAGTGGAAGTGATGTGAATCACTTAACAATGTGGTTAAGAACCAGGTAAGCCTTCTCTGGTCTCTTTTTCCTGCTATGGCTACACTGTGGCTACACTGAAAGGACTCTAAGACCCTGGAGGATACATAAGAGAGCCATGAGAGGGCTTCCCTGGTGGCGCAGTGGTTGACAGTCCGCCTGCCGATGTAGGGGACACGGGTTCGTGCCCCGGTCTGGGAAGATCCCACATGCCGCGGAGCGGCTGGGCCCGTGAGCCATGGCCGCTGAGCCTGCGCGTCCGGAGCCTGTGCTCCGCAATGGGAGGGGCCACAACAGTGAGAGGCCCGCGTACCGCAAAAAAAAAAAAAAAAAAAGAGAGCCATGAGATGGAAAGAGTCTGAGTAACTAAATGACCTTGTAGAAGACCACCTGCTGATCAGGAATACTGATATTGGACTCTACAAAAGTGAAAAATAAACATTCGTTGTATTAAGCTACTCAGGCTTCTCCATTACCTGTTACAGGGGTAATTAGCCTCGGTTTTGTTCTCTAGATTTAAGGTTTTTCTCACAATACAATTTCCTTTACTTTTTAGTAAGCTTGCAGTCTATTTGTATGTCTCCAGTTCCATGGTGGAAAAACTCCAAAGCCAGAGGTCATGTAAAACTGCAGTCTTTGTATCTAGATTCCAGTATGGCTATTTTTATGTTTTGGTAATAGGCCTTGGTAATCTCCTCCCTTAATGACCTCCATTTTGGTTTCTCCCTGAGAACAATTTGAAACAATAGCCACTGGTTTTGCAAGGGGGCTGGAGGAGCAAAGTGAGATAATTATCCTTCTAAGCAGGCAGGAATTTCTTGAGAGAGGACTGGGTGTGTTCAGATTTCTTCTAAGTGCCAGTCTTTTCCATTTCTTGCCTCCATTGGCATCAACATTCTTTGGGGGCTTTTCCACCCTTAATGGCTCCGGATTATTGAAGTTTCTGTCATATTCGATTGCAGTCTATAAGCAAAAATGGTCATTTATAACAAAGCAGTATTTTTTTTCTCTCTGCCTTAGATAAATAAGGCTCAATCCTAAACCTGAGTGTTTCTCACCGGACCTAACTAAAATCCAACATGTAATACTTGATGTACTCTAGTATCTGTACTCTAGTATTTGGCCCTTTTACATTTCATACTTGATAGGCACATTTCTGAATCCTAGTATACAACAGGTGCCAGTTTAACCTCCTACTTTGCTATTGAATTCCCAGCCCAGTATAGATGGAGCCTCCTCTGAATAAACTGATTCAACAGTTTGTCTTTCTGTTACTAATCCCCATTCCCAGTACCCATTTATGAATTGTTAGAGCTATTTTAGTTGCAGGTGACAAAATAAAAAACACAACTTAAACTGACTTATGCAAAAAAAAGAATATTTTGGCTATTGGCACATATAACTAAAGAAGGAGTGATATATTTAGCTTAAGGCATAGCTTGATCCAAGGGCTTAAGCAATGTCATTAGAATTCTATTCTGCTTCATCTCTTGGCTCTGTGTTCTGTGTTGGCTTCTTTCTCAGGCTCCATATGGTGGCTCCTGGCAGCTCCAGTTCATATAATCCTTACTGTTAGCAATCTCAGTGGAAGAGTGCATGCCTCTTTCCCAGAAGTGCCAGCAATAATCTCCTTATATTTTATTGGCTTTGATTAGGACATGTGGCCAGAGGAATGATTACTCATGTTGTTGAGAGTGGAGTCCACTCCACCTAGAAGACATTGACTGAGAGCGATAGAAGAGGAGAATCAGGGTACGGTTATCAGAAGAATGAATTGATGCCGAGTGGCAAAAAACCAAATGTCTCTCGGATACCAATGTGTAGTGTTTCCTAATTGCTTCACATGTGTTGGTTTTATCTCCTTTAGTGGACTGTAAGTGTCTCTGGAGCAGGATCATGTATTATATGCCTTAATAGTGCCAGCCCAGCAGGCAGTTCTTACATACTGGCTGATTGTTTGCCTCTTCTTATAATACTAAAGATGGCACACTCAAAAGGGTGAAAAGAGATTAATAAAGGGATAATTTACAGAGGTAAATATATAGTGGGAAGGGTTAAGGGAACCAACTAACAATGGTAAAGCACTTAAGGACTAGTAACAATGAGAAGCCTTAAGCCTGAAGGAGCAGGGGAAAGGAGATTTTAATGGAACCCAATAAGAGCTGTAGTTTGGAAGGGGATTTCTGACAAAAGCTGTGACTATAAACAGAGAAACGTAGCCACTGCCAAATGTGGCCCATCAAAGGACTGGGAAATAAACACTTGTCCTCTTTTTCTCCCACTCTTTAAACTTCTTTTGGTACCTCCTATAGGCCAAACCCAGCCAGAAGCTAGAGGACTTGGATAGTATAGTCTGTAGAGGTCAGCCTCCAGTGTAGAGCAAGGCAAATAGGATGAAAAATGGGAAAATGGATCTGGAGGAACATATGGAAAATAACCAGGACAGCCCTGTTATATTCTTTAGAGCAACCCTGAATAAAAACAATTCTATATGTGTTAACCATATAGCCTAGGTTTACCAGGAAAATATAATTTTACTCTTTCCAATAAACTTGTTAAACATATAATTAATGTGGTTTCATTTTTATAGCACTTTAAGACTTTAACATTCATGAATTCATAAATTATAAAAAGTCTTTTGTTAGCCTATGTACTTAAAAAGTTATCATCATTGTATTGATATGGAACTCCTCAAGAATATTGTACCTGGCAATCCATCAGAAAGCCCTGGCACAGCACTTGTCAAATAGTGACAAATTTGATCAATGTTTGATGATTTGAAGAATGATTAAATGAATAAAGCATTTCAAGCTAGACTTTAAGTGGGAAACTAGATGAGTTTTCTTTGTTAGAGGTTGACGCTAACTCTACAATATCTACCAATCCTTCTCTTAAAGTCTGACATTGGCATCTTAGCTCTTGATCAAGGTGTTATCTCATAGGAAATAGAAATGCGATAAATTTTCTCTGTCAATCTTTAGAAGTAAGAAGTTCTATAATTAGCTGTCATGCTAATAAGCTCACTTTAAAGTCCATTTCAGTTAAGGGACTATTATTTTTTTAATCTAAAACTGGGTTTCTTCATGGAATTGTCATTCAAATGTAAGAAAAATAAATATACTTGCTTCATTATATAAGCTGGCATTATAAAGTGTCAGTCCAAACAATTCTCAAAAAGATTTTAGTGAAGCCAAAAAAACAAGCTTTTGTTCTTTGGCAATCCTGTGTATATAGAGCTTAAAACAGTTTACAAAATGCTTTCACATGTATCACCATTCATTTACTCATACAATAGTATTGAGTACTTACTATATGCCACACATAATCCCTGCCCTCACTGAACTGGCAGTCTTGAGCAGTGTTTCTCAGACTTAAATGAAAATATGAATCCTCTGAGGATCTTATGAAAATGCAGGTTCTAAATCTGAGATGGGGCCCAACACTGCATTTCTAACCAGCTTCCAGGTGATGCTAACGCTGCTGGTCTAGGGACCACACTTGGAGTAACAAGAGTCTGATGGACTCATTTAATCCTTTCAACAACAACAAGTGTTTATCTTATTATCTTGAGTAGTTACTATGTATAAAGCACTGTGCTATACATTGTAAATGAACAGTTCAATTAGACATAGACCTCCTGGAGACTCACTATATAGCTGAAAAAAACTAGTGTAACAAATCATTATGGATGTGTGATTCTATTTATATGAAATATCCATTTATCTATTGTAAATATCTATTAATCCAAATATCCATATGATATAATGTGAACAAATGTAATAATAAACATGTAGTCTAAATGGAGCTCACAGACTCTAAGTGATTAGCCCTAAGTCACAGAACTAGTTAATGAGAGAGTTAGCATATAAACCTAGTCCTATCAAGCTAAGACTGGTCATTGTCAGAAACCTCCTTGCCAGAGGAGACATAGAGATGCAGGCCAGGAAATAGACATCCTTCCACCAAGTAGAGATTGCACCTGTCTCAGAATTGTCCTCACCCTGTGAGGCAGAGATCATCTTGAGTGGTGACCTTGGTGGCATCCATACACATAGTGCCAGTTGATGGGCTGTGCCAGCTAGCTTCTGGCGGATTCTTTGGTTTCATCAGGGTTCTTAGTTTCAAGCAACAAAAATCAATTCTGACTGATTCAGTAGCAAAGTGCACAGCTCACAGAATCATTATGAGGGTTGAAAACCAAGCTCAGAACTGCCCCAAATCATACTGCAGAAACAGCCCGGGAGAAGACTGCTATTACTGATGCTGCTCAGCATGCTGGACTCTGCCGCCTTCCTCCGCCACCAAAACTCCCCTGGGAACTTAACGTGGCAACTGCAATGCTGCAAGAGAAAGAACTGACTGCTGTCCTTGCTTCTTTGTGTTACTAGTTCTCTACTCAAGGCCATGCAGGTGTTCTGATTGGCTGAGGGTAGGCCGTGAACCTGAATCCAGGGTGGAAGGGAGGACAGTAAAGTATTTGACAACTTCTTTCACTTTCTAGATAGTAAGAATTGGGATTAACTTTCTTTCAAGCCTCACATATCAGTAAGTTCTCCAAGCTCAGAGAGTTCAGATGCTGGGCTACCAAAATACAAACAAACAAGACAAAAAAACAACCAAACAAACAAACAAACAAAATATGTTCATTACAGCCTTGCACAAATAGTGGCTTATGGAGTAACAGCATCAACATTAAGCAGGAGCTTGTTAAAAATACAGAATCTCAGGTCTATTCCAGATGTGCAGAATCAGGATCTGCTTTCTAACAATAAGCTGAGGTAATTTGTATTAGAAGTGTTGCTTTACATTATACAACATATATTCTTTTTAATTTTCAAGGATCAGTGACCATTAGGCTTTATTAATCCATAGAGTTGCCAGATTTAGTGCAGGATGCCCAATTAAATTTGAATTTTAGACCAAGAACAAATCTATTTTTAGAATAGATATGTTCCATGAAATATTTGGGGCATACTTATACTAAAAATTATTACTTGTGCATGTGAAATTCAGATTTAATTGGGTATAGTATTTTATATGGCAATCATACTCATCCAAAAATTCTCTCTCTACACAATGAATGGAAATGGACAAAAACAGTAACTGTCTATAGGAAAGCATTCATACTGGTTTTCGATTTCTGGCATGGTATATTGTAAGTACTGAAATCAGAACATGGAAACTCTGCACAGTTTCAAGTCTGCTCTGAGTTCTGCTTAAGTATTTAATGCTTGAGGTTCCCTAACAATATGAAGGGTGAATGTTCTGTTAACCCTAAATGAAAACCCTTTTGTTGGGTAAGAGTTAATTTTTAAATATACCTATGAACAAACTTATTTAATGAGTTTTGACCAATATCACCTTTATCCCACAGAACCTGACCACATGAACTGAGTAAATAAAGAAAATAAATGATGACAATCACTGTTGGCTTCCCTCTGGACACTGCTACTTTAATTTAATTTTCTTCCTAGAGAAAAGGGTTGCAGCCTATGCCCAGGAGTTTTAGAAAAATAGCTTTCAAACATTCTGTTTGGAAAAAATTTCACAATTTGTATGGAAACACTGAAGACCCCGAATAGCCAAAGCAATCTTGAGAAAGAAAAATGGAGCTGGAGGAATCAGGCTCCCTGACTTCAGACTATACCACAAAGCTACAGAAATCAAGACAGTATGGTACTGGCACAAAAACAGAAATAGAGATCAATGGAACAGGAGAGAAAGCCCAGAGATAAACCCATGCACATATGGTCACCTTATCTTTGATAAAGGAGGCACGTATATACAATGGAGAAAAGACAGCCTCTTCAATAAGTGGTGCTGGGAAAACTGGACAGCTACATGTAAAAGAACGAAATTAGAACACTCCCTAATACCTTACACAAAAATAAACTCAAAATGGATTAAAGACCTAAACGTAAGGCCAGGCACTATAAAACTCTTAGAGGAAACCATAGGCAGAACACTCTTTGACATAAATCACAGCAAGACCTTTTGAATGGGAGAAAATATTTGCAAACGAAGCAACTGACAAAGGATTAATCTGCAAAATAGACGAGTAGCTCATGCTGCTCAGTATCAAAAAAACAAACAACCCAATCCAAAAATGGGCAGAAGATCTAAATACACATTTCTCCAAAGAAAATATACAGTTCGCCAACAAACACATGAAAGAATGCTCAACATCACTAATCATTAGAGAAATGCAAATCAAAACTACAGTGAGGTATCACCTCACACCAGTCAGAATGGCCATCATCAAAAAGTCTGCAAAGAGTAAATGCTGGAGAGGGTGTGGAGAAGAGGGAACCCTCTTGCACTCTTGGTGGAAATGTACATTGATACAGCCACTATGGAGAACGGTATGGAGATTCCTCAAAAAACTAAAAATAGAACTACCATATGACCCAGCAATCCCACTCCTGAGCATATACCCTTAGAAAACCATAATTCAAAAAGAGGCACGTACCACAATGTTCATTGCAGCTCCATTTACAATAGCCAGGACATGGAAGCAACCTAAGTGTCCATCAACAGATGAATGGATAAAGAAGATGTGGCCCATATATACAATGGAATATTACTCCGCCATAAAAAGAAACAAAATTGAGTTATTTGTAGTGAGGAGGATGGACCTAGAGTCTGTCATACAGAGTGAAGTAAGTCAGAAAGAGAAAAACAAATGCCATATGCTAACACATATATATGGAATCTAAAAAAAAAAAAAGGTCATGAAGAACCTAGGGGCAGGACGGGAATAAAGACGCAGACCTACTAGAGAATGGACTTGACACAGGGAGGGGGAAGGGTAATCTGGGACAAAGTGAGAGAGTGGCACAGACATATATACACTACCAAATGTAAAACAGATAGCTAGTGGAAAGCAGCCACATAGCACAGGGAGATCAGCTTAGTGCTCTGTGTCCACCTAGAGGGGTGGGATAGGGAGGGTGGGAGGGAGACACAAGAGGGAGGGGATATGGGGATATATGTATATGTATAGCTGATTCATTTTGTTACACAGCAGAAACAAACACAACATTGTAAAGCAATTATACTCCAATAAAGATGTTAAAAAAAATCATTCTGTTTGGGAAAAAGGCAGATTGTATGATATCTAAACTGGAATCAGAAGTATCACATTCAAAAATTAAAGAAAACTTTTAGTACTCCAAAATGTATACCAATTGCATTTATTTGGAAGATAGTTTAATTCACTTTAACATTTTAGCCAGTCGAAATATTTCCAGTCAGCCAAGTAGGGAATTTTGGGTGGTTGAGAGATTGCATCTATGTCACCTCTCATATTGTATCTCAGGGTAACCTAATAGTTGATGAGAATAAATTTCTCTTTACAGAGTATTCCAGCTAATAATCGATGCAGAAATGGTAGAATATCATCATACTGTAAACTGTAATGAAATGATGCAACTAGGAAACGATCATCAATAATGGCTAACTTCACAAAAAGAGAGACAAGCAGACATTACTTGCATGCTGTATATAACATCACTATGGAATATTCTTGCCAAAAATCAAACTAGAATTTTATCAATCCTATATATATAAATAATAATTTACAGAATTTACAGGTGATAAAGGAACATATTTAATGACACCAGGAGAGTTACAATCAGAAAACCCGGGCTATGGAAAATCCTACAGGACAAAGAACACAGTTTTGCTTTAACAAATCAATTGAAAGAGGAGGGAGAAGCCATGGATTAGCAGACTTACATATCAGACAATCCACTGTGTGGATCTTTTTTGGATCCCAGTTTAAACAAATCACCTGTAATTAAAAAATTTGTGAAACAATTTGGGGAAATTTGATTTGAAATCACTATCTTGAAGAGATATCTGCATTCCCATGTTCATTGCAGAGTTATTCACAGTATCCATCTACACTCAGTTCCATTCTGAATATTTGATATTAAAGTATTTTTATAAACATTGTAGATGTGATAATGATATTGTCATTATAAGTTTTAGAAGCATCCTATCTTTTAGATGTAAGTGCTGAACTGTTTGTGGATGAAATGATTTGATGTTTGCTTCAAATTAATATGGAGGTGAGGATGCTTGAATAATTGTTGAAGCTGGGTGGTAGGTTCAAGGGCATTCATTATACAATTCTTTCTACTTCTGTATGTTTGAAATTTTTCATAAAATAATTAGGTTTTAAAATTGTGTTTAGAGTATAATCTCAATTTTAAATTTGTAATATAAATGCAGAGAATTAGTTCCCACTTGAGCACACGTCCTCCCCTAACCCCCACTTTCTTACCAATTACTCAGTCACCTTAATGTTTTAAATAGTTCTCTAAGTTCTATGTGTACCTATCTCTAAATCAGTTCAATTCTATGGATGGAGAAAAAAAAAAGGCAACACACAGATGACGTTATTGATGGGCCAGTTGCATTCTTATGCTCTGTCCTTCTGGGACCAATACTTTTTGAGATGGTCAGGAATAGAAGACAGATCTGTAGTGAAGAGACCCCTGCTTCTCTGAGAGAAGTTAACGGATCCTTTGGGGATAAGCCTATGATTTTGATCTCATTAGTATTCTGAGCTCCATTCAAGTGTGACTGACAGTCACACAAGTCAATACAGGAGCATTTTGGGAGAGCCAAGATAGAGAGTTTTTTTCTTATAGATTAGTGCTCCTGTTCTTACGGAGTTCATCAGAAAAACAAATCAGAGCACTTCTGATTCAACGAATGAGTGTAATGAAGCTATATTTCTAAGAAAACTGCATTATTGGGCTAAAAGAGAGATAAAATTCTAAATCGCTTGTACAAATAAAAAATGTTACTGAAGGAAATGCAAATATATTTTAGATGATTATTAACTCTTTCATTTTCACTTTCTTTGATCTTAGGTCGACTCATAGCTACAGACTAAATGCAAGCTTAGAGATTTAGAAAGCAACGAATATTTATATCTTTGATGGTTTTAACCCACCAAGCATACTTCATAAAAAATAAAGTAAAATCAAGATGAAACACCATCAGACCATTAGAAATGGAGTAGAAGAGGGTAGCCAAAGACCTGGGAAAGGATGTCAGTCCCATCTAGTATTTTCCTCAGGTTTCATTCCCAATTCCAGAAGAAGTAATAGATGTTTAAAATATTCAATGGCATCCTTTTATCATGCTACTGAATATAGTTTGAAAGCTTAAGGTGATATATTTAAAGATTAGAAACAATAAAGAAGAATCCTGCAGGCTTATAACGCTAATGAAACAGGGAAAATTGTAGTAAGATATTTTGGATTTAGAGAAGAATGTGCCAATCACCAAAACTTAATGTGTAATTGCATAAAAATGCTGGTGCAGTGAAATTAGAAATTCAACAGATGGTCTCAAAATAAAATATTTCTGCAGTATATGAGAACAATTGTTCCCTAACTCCTCTCAAATGAAAATGTGGATAATTAAGGGCAATCTAAATCATCCAATCCAAGTCAATTCATTTTATCAAATCACCCAGGGGAATGAACTCAAGAAAAGGCAACTTTCACCGAAAACACAATTTCTCATTTAATTGATTAGACAATTACTGAGGGATTATTGGGGTTAGAGAGAAGATACAGCTATTGATAAGAAAGAGAAAATACATCTTTTACCCCTGAAGAGCTCCTAGTTGAGAGAAACTGAGAATACACACCTAAGAACTTGAGAATATTGACCATGTATTCTCCTGATTTTTCATAAATGTTAAAATAAACAATAAATTCACTATAATAGACTAAATTTGTCAAAGATACCAATGACTTGTAAGAAAAGATTTATAAGATCTGACATGAGGTGAGAGCTGAACTTGGTGTCACCTAGCATCTTTTTCTGGACTTTTCACCAGGAATAACTTTTGCTTTTAGCAACCATCTTAAAATGGTTACTTTATAGGCATTTTATTCCTTTCAGTATTGGTCTACCTTGTTCAGTACATTTCTCTAATGGTCTTTATCTATTCAAGGTAACTATACTCTAGCAGCCCACTTCGTGTTCAGCTGTGGGCAGGGACACCATTCTAAGGCGCTGTTTCTCAAACTTTAGTGTGCATCAGAATCATAGGAAGGACTTGTTAAAAAATAGGTTGCTAGTCCCACCCTCAGAGTTTCTGAGATGGAGCTCCACTCACAGAGTAGGTCTAGCATGTAGCCCAAGAATTTGCATTTCTAATTGGTTGCCAAGTGATATTTATACTACTGCTCCAGGGACCACACTTTGAGAACCACTTTTCTAAGTGATATCTATCTGCTTCTTCTCAGAAGTAAGAGAGATGAAGTCACAAGAGGAGTTGAGGAACCCAAAAAAGAGTTTTTTTACTCCCATGAAAATCTCAGGCCTGGCTCTGTCTTTCTCCTCTTTCTGGAGGGTTCTGGTATTGAGTGTCTTTTTAAGGTAGGTAGCTCCTAACACACATGTGCTCATAATGGTATGATGGAAGTCAGCTTATATATTCAGGGAGATGTGCAGGTCACACTCACAGATTAAGGATTAATTATTTCCAAAATAGATAACAAGATAAAAAGTAGGAACTGAGATGGATCTAGAGATTGTCTTGCTGAGTGAAGTAAGTCAGACAGAGAAAGACAAATATATGATATCGCTTATATGTGGAATCTTAAAAAAATGGTACAAATGAAGCTATTTACAAAACAGAATTAGAGTCATAGATGTAGAAAACAAACTTATGGTTACTAAGGGGGAAAAGGGGCGGGAAATAAATTGGAAGACTGGGATTGACATATACACACTACTGTATATAAAATAGATAACTAATAAGAACCTACTCAATTCTCTGTAATGACCTATACGGGAATAGAATCTTAAAAAGAGTGGATATATGTATACGTATAACTGATTCACTTTGCTGTACAGCAGAAACTAATACAACATGGTAAATCAACTATACTTCAATAAAAATTAATTTAAAAAAACAGAAACAGATAATCCATACCATATTAAAGCACATGTAATTAGGGCCTTCTCACTCCAACAAAGGAAAACTTCTACACACTAAAAACCCAAGTACTAGAGGGCTGGTAAATGATCAGAATAGGGAAGGATGGCACTTCTTAAAATAATTGTTAGGAGTGTTATCAACTCCAGACACCAGGTTGCCTTTCCAGGTGATAAAGAATGTGCTTATCTCTGAGAGTAACAAGATTCTCATAAAATGTCAACCTCTAAACTTAGAGCTCTTCTGATTATCCTCATTTTCTTTCATCTCCCACATTTCTTTGTTGATAATTGAACACAAGTTCTTTAATACAGTGAATTGGGACTTCTCTCATGGTGCAGTGGTTAAGAATCCGCCTGCCAATTCAGGGGACACCGGTTCCAGCCCTGGTCCAGGAAGATCCCACGTGCTGCGGAGCAACTAAGCCCATGCGCCACAACTACTGAGCCTGCGCTCTAGAGCCCGCGAGCCGCAACTACTTAGCCTGCATGCCACAACTACTGAAGCCTGCGAGCCTACAGCCCCTGCTCTGCAACAAGAGAAACCACCACAATGAGAAGCCCACGCACCGCAACGAAGAGTAGCCCCCACTCGCTGCAACTAGAGAAAGCCCGTGTGCAGCAACGAACACCCAATGCAGCCAAAAATAAATAAATTAAAAAAAAAAAAACTCTGGGGCTTCCCTGGTGGCGCAGTGGTTGACAGTCCGCCTGCCGATGCAGGGGACACGGGTTCGTGCCCCGGTCCAGGAAG
>NC_041224.1:50152566-50183273 GCF_002837175.3 Physeter macrocephalus
CTGGTGGCGCAGTGGTTGGGAATCTGCCTGCCAATGCAGGGCACATGGGTTCGAGCCCTGGTCCGGGAAGATCCCACATGCTGCGGAGCAACTAAGCCCGTGAGCCACAACTACTGAGCCTGCGCGTCTGGAGCCTGTGCTCTGCAATGGGAGAGGCCGCGACAGTGAGAGGCCCGCGCACCGCGAAGAAGAGTGGTCCCCGCTCGCCACAACTGGAGAAAGCCCTCGCACAGAAACGAAGACCCAACACAGCCAAAAATAAATATTAAAAAAAAAAAAAAGACTAAAGTGCCTTCTGTCATTCATTTATTCTTTCAGTTTTTCATAAGCCCCCAAAATATTTACTATGCACATACTATCTACTTGGCACTGTCTTCTAGGTGCTTGGAATACACTAATGAACCATACAGAAAAAAATTTCTGCCCCATGGAGTTTACATTCTAGTGAGATGTCTTCAGTCGTTGTTGGTACTCCACATTACTTTTCACACTCTTATTCCAAACAAGGACAGGTTAAACGGATGGAGCAAAATAAGTAGTCCAGTGTTTGTCAGCTTTTCCAAGACAGTTCTATTTGTTGGTTTAGCTCCTAGGCACCTGCCTCTTCAAATACATGGCAAAGATATTTTAAAATCTGGTAAAAATATTTTAAAATTTGATATATTAAAAAATACTGGGAATTCCCTGGCGGTCCAGTGGTTAGGACTCCGAGCTTCCATTGTAGGGGGCCTGGGTCCGATCCCTGGTCAGGGAACTAGGAACCTGCAAGACGTGCGGCACAGCCAAAACAAACAAACAAAAAACCAAAAAGGTGTTTGTTGTTTGGATGCTTACCTCATTGCAGTGAATAACTGAGATCAGACTACCAGAAATATGTATATTAAATTTGACTATTCAAAAGAGAATATAATAATTAGAGGATTCTTTGATTGCCAAAAGTTAATAATATTTTAAAAATTCTTTAGAGATGCTGAGAAAAGAGAGCAAAAACTGTACGTGTATTATTTGCAGGTGAGGCCACTGTGTGTTCTATCTCTGGGACCCAGTTGGGTGTATCTCTATCCCTAAGTCACATTGACTTAGTCACATTGATTAACTCACATTAACCAGAGAAAAGTAATATTTGCTTTAAAAATGATATGACATATAGAGTTATTTAAAAAAATACTTCCAAACCATTACTTCATTTAGCAATTTTTTTTCTTCAGAATGTTTGAAGGCTTTGTTCCATTGCCCACTAGCTTCTAGTGTTGTTGAACAATGGATGACATTTTGGTTCTTAATTCTTTGTGTTTGTCCTGTTTTGTGTTCTCTTTGGAAGCCTGAAGATCTTATCTTTGTCTGCAGTATGCTCAAATCTCCTGATCACATGCTTAGGTATAGATCTATTTTTATCTGTTTTGGTGGGCACTTTGTGAACCCATTTAATTTGGTAACTCATGTACTTCAGTTCTGGGAATTTTTCTTAGATTATTTCATTGATGACTTTCATCATTTTTTCCCCCTTATCTCTCTTTTTGGGGCCATTATTATTTGGATTTTGTACTTCCTGAACTGGTCCTCTCTGCTTTCTAAGAGATTTCCTTAACTTCCTCTTCCAAAGCATTTATCAATTTTCTCCCCATTTATACTCTCCCGTTTTCAATTCTAAATGCTCTAAATGTCTCACGTGATAGTGGCTTCTCTCAAATGTCTGATAACCAATCATTGGTTGTCTGCTCATATTTAAGAACAGGACAATAAAATGCTGATTGGAAACTCTGAGTGATTGGGTGGGGGGTTTGTCAGCTATAAATGTCTCTATAGAATTATTTGTTTGGGTTAATAGGTGGGGAACCTCCCATGTTAATATCTTCAGGTCTTTCCTCTTGGGTTGATCAGATTCCACATAGAAGGATCTTCTAATCTCCTCCTTGGAAGTTGAAGGTCTGGCTGCTGGAATCTGGGAGCCAACTTGGTAAAGATATTTGGGAGCCTCAGCAACCAATATACAAATGTTCACTTAATCCCCCTACCCTCTAGAGATCTCCTGCTTTACCTTCTGCAGAGAAGTTTGCAGTAAAACCATTTAATGGCTTAAATAATAAATGACACTAGCAAGGAGAATACTCTTTTTAGCAAAGAACAGAGAGGAAAAGCGAAATCCGTACCAGGAAATCCCCCAAAGGTGAGGGATTCTTGCTGGCTAATCAAAGAGAATGAGGAGGGGATCACTGATGACTAGTAGAATCTGGCTTATGATAAAAGTGGAAAATCTTGGCTTTTAATTCATCTTTGATGTGAGTGCCATGAACTGAAGGTAATACTTCTTATTAAACTAATTATTACATAAAATTGTTCCCTTTAGTCCCAAGGGGACAGCTGTGGAAAAGAAAGCACAAACTCCCAGCTGCTCTCCTCCAGAGCAGGGAGCTACAAGGGTGTCTATTAGCCATTAACCTTTGTTCTAAGGGGAAAATGTTAGGAAGCCAGTCACTCCACCTAGATAGCAACTTGCCACTTGATTTGATTGGCTCTATTCTCTCTCCTCCGCCTCCTTTTCCTTCTCTGAGCTTTCTAGAATTCTTGCCTTCTGAATTAGAGGCCAAGTTCAAGTCATTCTCCCAAGGGAGCAAACTGCATTGTTTTGGCTGCTTTTTCTTTTGACTGTAAAGGTTTCTTTGGGCATTTCAGGTCTCCCTGATAAAATTGTGTGTGTGTGTTTTCGAGTATAGAGTGGGGGGGCTCTTACAAAGAAGAGACTGAAACTATGCTGACAGAATTCCTGTGTCTGCCCAGCAGTAGGCTAAGGTGAATGGGCAGTAAACTAAAATCTATCAGATTACATCCATTTTGAGGGCAGGGTGGGTTTGATATTTTGTTCCTAAACAGCATTTAGCACCATGCCTTGCATGTAAGAAGCATTCATTAAATATATTTCAATATTGATTTATTGATATTAACTTATACCATAGAAACAGTACTATTAATTATCACTGAATTTGTGTTACTGTTTCTGAGTTTTTAATAAAGCTTTCTGGCTCTATCTGGCAAGGTCAGCAAAAGCCCAGAAATGACTTACAAATGACACAACTCCAGTTTTTATACTCTTTTTGTCTTCCGTATATGTCCAGAGTATTATAGAAAATCCATCGGTGGGGAAAATATTCCCCTATTAAAAATGTTACATGAAAAGACTGTATTACAGGATAAGAAATATATTCATGTTTAATGTCAAATGACTGATAGATTTAATTCCAGCCTCCCTTTTTTGAGTGTGTACTATACACCTGGCACTATGCTAGGGGCACAGTACAGACAGATGCATAGCAGTCCCATCCCTCAAGGAGTGTTTAATCTAATGAGGAAAATAAAGTATATAACAATATGGGCCATAATAGAAATGAAAAACTTCAGTCAGTCCCTCAAAGGAGTGAGGGAGCCCCCATGACTGAGGGTTTGGGCAGACAGTAATTTCTTCCTCTAAATTAGTTGTATGAGAAGGATGAGAAGAAACTGGCTCTCCTTTTGTCTTGAGATGGGATTATATGCCTTCTCCTTTCCCCAAGATTTCTCTTCAGTTTTACCACTGAGAATCTTTCTACTGGTATGGGGCCTTAAAGTTCTAGTCAGACTTCTCATCTTGATGTTTAGGTCTTTGCTACATAAAATGGCCATTGGGCCTATATCGCTTAGAACACATTAGATTACAAACAGCACAATACTCTAATCCTGTTGGTTCCATCAATGATGGTAGTCCTGGGTTCAGAAGCTGTGATCAGAGACTCAAAAACATCACCAAAGCATATCTCTTTCTGCCTATGCTTTCTTCATGTCTGCTTTATTTTCACCTGACTGGACCTGGTGGTTGGAAGATGGCTGCCCAAAGTCCAGAGGTTCCTTGATTTTTTTTTTTTTCCCGTAAAATATGCTGGTGATATTCCTTCAGTGTTTCATTGTTTTTATGCTCCTGGATTTCTTGAGTACATGCAGAAAGAGGAAGTTGCCTCTGAAGCTCTCGGAATATGAAAAAAATAATCAAAAACTTTCCCCAAAGCCCCCAGCATAGGCCCAAATTGTGTCATGCACATTGCCAACCAATAACTGTAGCACGGAATGGGACTGTGCTGCTTTATTGAGGTTGGAATTTTGCTCATTTGCTTGGAATGGAACCGCATTCTCCAGTAGGCAGCCAGGCCAGGGATGTGATGCTAAGAAAGGGGGTAGGTGTTTACCTAGATACGGGGTAGTAGATACAGGGGAGGTTACCACAGGATCTGGCCAGGTGCAGGGTGTAGCCGTTGAGAACGTAATGGAAACCCTTACCCCCAAGCTACAATTGCCTTCTTCTGCTGGACAGCTCTGTTTGTAATAAAGTACAGTAATTGCACATTTGCAGCTAAGTCTATCTCCTTGTTTCCATGCAAATCTGGGCTCCAATGGCTCCTTCTTGCCAGGTTGTTGCCCTCAAGGCGTTGGCTGCATTTTTCAATTTGTTACTTTGGATATGTCTTGTTTCCTCACAGTGTTTCTTCCGCCTGGGGGCTTATTGGTCTTTACTGCATTCACTGACCCAAAAGAGTCAAAACATTGGCTGCTATTGGAGAAAACCTTACTCTGACATCTGAATAGAACGAAATTGAGGTTTAGTTATTCTGTCCTCTTCTTACTCCTTTGGGGTTCTTCAGGCCAAGTTCAGTACTTGCGCCAAGACTGCGACTTTGTGACAGAACCTCTCTGGGCTGTCTCTGTAAAATGAAGGGACTGGCTTGATCCATTTACAAGAACTTGTCCTGCTGTGCGATTCGGTGGCCTCTTTTGGGATTCGGATGGGAAGAGAGGATTGTAGATGTGGACGCTTGAGTGAGTGGAGTGTTTGGGAACCTGAAGCCCACTTTGCTTTGTGTGGTTTGAGGAAGGTTTTGCCTCTTCTGCCTTCCGCTCAGCAACGCATCTGACCAACCGCACCTACTCCAAAAGCCGACCTAGGTGGCCGGTCTCCTTCCCCACACACGCATCTTCCAAGCCGAGCCCTACGCAGCCTCCCAGGGCCGGAGCCTTCGGGCCAGGCCGAATGTGGCATCCGGCATCCAGCGCGGCTTGCTCGGGAACGGAAGCCTTTCAGGGCTCTGCGGCCTCGGGCTGGGTGGCCTGGGCAGCGGATCCAGATGCGCCCGCTGTAGCGTCTCTGCCGCTCCGCTTCGAGGCGGGACGCCGGAGCAGGACGAGCCGGGAGAGGCGCCACGGTGCCCGCCTACCCTCTCCCGGGGGCCCGACCAGGCGTCCTCCCGGGCGGCCTGGCCCTGCCTCGCTGGGTGTCTGCGCGTGCCTCCCGCCCCTCCCCGGCGGCTCCGACTCCGGCCCGCCTCACCCCACAGCGGGCTTTGTCCGCCAGCCGCGCGCCGGCCCCTCCCCGTTCCCGCAGGCTCCTCCCCGCCCCCTCGGCTGGCCCCACTTCCTCGGCGCAGGCGGCAGGAGCGGGCCGGGGACGAAGGGGTTAACTCGGGGCTCTTCCCGGCGCGGAGGGATTCAGAGCTGAGCCGAGCGCGGTGCTGAGGCCGCCTCAGCGAAAAAAATGTCCGCCTGAGGAGACCCACAAGTTCTATTTGGGGGGACCGCCAGCCCGCCCCGGGAGGAAGGGGCGGCCAGGCCTGAGAGCCGCCTCCCCCGCCCGGATCCGAGAGCTCGCGCGGGGCAAAGTGAGCCGAACCGCCGGGCCGTGCAAGGGGAAGTCCGAGCCCGCTCTCCCGGCCAAAGTGAACTTTAATCGGGGTGGTTGGATGCGGAGACGGGGCGGCAGGTAATTGCGGGCCGGCAAGCGGGAGGGGGACGCCGTGTTGGGGCTGGGGGCTGCGGAGCGCCGCCGCGTCCCTGCCGGAGCGGAGGCGTCCCCGGCCCCTGCCCCAACTCCGCGCCCCTTTGTACAGAGGCGAACTCGGGGTCCCCTCCAACTTGGGGAGCGGAGTGGGGGCGGAGGTGAAGAGTCGCGGGCGGCCAGGCCCGCGGGTGGCGCGCTCGGCCTGCGCGCCCCGCTCAGCTCTCGGCTGGGGTTCCGGGGCGCGCGGGAGAGCGGGTTCTTCGGCTGCCGAGCCAGGCTCATTGTTAGGCAGGTCCGGGGCCGGCCGGCCGCGGGCAGGGCAGCAAAAGTGGGAGGAGGCCGAGCCGTGGGAGGAGGACGCCGGGCAAGAGCGGGGCTAGTTGTCGGTGTTTCTGTTTTCTTTTTAAAAACGCCCCTCGGACGCGCGCGGGGGGGTGTGCTTTCCGACCGCCGGGGCCCGCGGGGGACATCCGGGCGGCGGCGGCGGCGGCCGCAGACGCGGGCCTGCGAGCGGCGCGTTCCCCTGCAACTTGTCAGTTCTATTGTTGCCGAGCCAGAGAGTCACTTCGCTACTCCCCTCGCCGCTGCTCCGCTCGCTGGATGCCCAATCGCCCCTCATTCCCGCCCCTCGAGACCCCCGCCCCGGCCGGGCCCCGCGCGTCCGGCACCCCGCGACTGCGCGGGGTAGGGGGCGCCGGGGAGGGGGCAGGGACGGGCTCGGAAACTTGCGGGAGAGGCGGCGAGTTGCGGGAGCCGCCGCGTAGCTCCCGGGCCGGGCCGAGAAACGCGTGGATTCACGGACCCGGCGCGGGCGCCGGGCTCTCCTGCCCCCTGCCCGCGCGGCGGTGGGGAACGAGTAGGGTATTGGAAGTCAGCCCGGCGTTTTTCCTCTTCCTCTACGCCCCTCTCCATTCCCGTACACACTTTGGGCCTCGGTGGTCTCTTGTTGGTCTATCGCTGAGCCTCTTTCCTCTGCTTTAGGACCTGCTAGAAGTGGCCGAAGATGAATCCCCAGCAGCAGCGCATGGCTGCTATAGGGACCGACAAGGAGCTGAGCGATCTGCTGGACTTCAGTGCGGTATGAGAGCTTTCTGCGGCATCTTGGGGTTCTGCTGAGGTTTACAGAAAAAGAAAGAAAGGGGGGAGAGCGACGTGGAGACTAAGCAGCGTGAACTCCATCTGCTTTGAGCAGTAGTTCTCAGGGCTGGAGTCCAGCTCCCCCAAGTTGGACACCTGAACTTTGATGTAATGTCTAGACTTGCAGATTTTAAACTTTAATGCCAGAGGGGTCATTTGATTTAGCCAGTTAAAAGGAGAACAATGTAATCTTGAGCTTTGGTTGAGTCATCCTCTGACCCTGATGATTATTAGGGATTTTGAACTTCATATGAAAAAAAATTGTTTTTTCTTCAACACTCCTAACCATTTCCCTTTTCAAGATGTGGTATAGTTTATGGTACTTGAAAGATGTCAGTTACAGGAAAGCTAGTGAAGGGCTAGGGTTCCCAGCCTTTTGGGTTGAACCGTTTTAATATAAATATATATGTACTTATACATGTGTATATGTGTGTGAACATATGCATATACAGGAAGTACATATGTGTATGTACATTTAAAATTTTCTGAACATGGGAAATAATTAAGTGACTTAAAAATATCAGCTGGCCCACTGCCCTTATTTCTAATGCGTTGAATTCCTTTATTAACTGCTGGTACAAAGCGAAGATCATTGACAGAAACTTACCACTTAAACTTAATAATGTTAGAATCTCTCATGTAAATGACTGGGTTTTCAGAACAGAAAACGCCAGTATTTCCAAATAGTGTGAGGAAATAATATCACTAAGTGTATTTGCTTTTCTGGGTCTGAATGTATATATCCAATTTTATTTTAACTTTCCTCTGAAATACGGCAACTAATTGATGACTGTTGGTGGACTTTTGTTTGCAAGGAATCTAGAAGAATTTCACAACTAACAGATGCGTTTGGGTTATTTTGCAGATGTTTTCCCCACCTGTTAATAGCGGGAAAACCAGACCAACGACACTGGGAAGCAGTCAGTTCAGTGGATCAGGTAAGAGCATGTCTAAAATCAGAAACTCATATTTTGGTGTTGTGATGTCTAGTTAAAACTATAAACAAAAACAAACAAGCCCCAAATGTGGGCTGTTCCTTTAAGGATCCATTGACATTTCTTGAAGAATTTCAATGTGAATTTAAAAAATTGTTCTCTTTTCTCTGAATTTTTAAATTGAAAATTATCTTGTTTGAGTGCAAGGGATTATAGCATGCCTCTGTATTTAGAAAAGTACCAGAAGAAAATGCTCTTTGGTCCATGTGTAGTATTTTTTTTTTATTGTTTATTTAAATATTTGTATTTTAAAATTTTTCTGAATTTTAGCCCATTAATGTTATTAAAATTTTGGATTCTAAAGAATTGGTAAAATAATATTATTTAAAATATGCATATGAAAAGTGGAATTGAGTCAAGCAGTAATTAGTAACACTTATTTTAAAAGATGGCTATTCCTTTTGGAAGTCTTCAGGAAATTAACAATTTTGTGCACGGTTACTTGAAATGTTACAAATATATGAATAGAAAGTTAGATGTACTTTCAAATAACACAGATGATTGAATTCTGTCCTACGTTCATGTTACATTAGGATGTTTAGAGTAAGTTAAATTAGATTCCTAGTTCTACACTAGTGCTTTCGTCCTCATATTTACTTTCTGTATATTTATAACTACTCTGCTCCATTGTTAACATTTATCCCATATTTCTTAAGTGTGCATTTTTGGTTTTTCTTACTTAGTTATACTCATGATTTTAAAAAAATAAACGTTCCGGAAGCAAGGTCCATTCTAGTGTACAAAAGCTATCATTTTCTGTTTAACTTAGATTTATTCCTTAGTGCTGGGAAAGGTAAAAAAAAAAAAAAAAAAAAAGCCAAGACAGCAGCATAAGAAAACCAGCTGTCAAATCTCTAGGCTGAAACTCAGTAATTCCTCTTTGACCGGTGCTTTTTTATTTCCCCTAGTAAAGTGATAGTTGACTTCTTAAGATACTGTGGGAGCAAAACATCAGAAAAGAAGGTCAATTTCATAACCAATTTAACCCTTTATACCACTTTACATTAAAACAAGTTTCAATTTAAAAATCATACACTACCTTAATTTACTAAAATTCATTTTTAATGATGAAATTACAACTTAAGGGGAAAATGTAGCAGGTTGTTTAACATCTCAAATAAAAACATTTTGAATTTTAAATATCCTAAAGACTAATATTATCCTTAATCAAAAGGATATTATAAAATGTCAGCCAAACCCCAGCTCTTCTCCCACCTCTATCCATTTATTGGTAGTGGTTTGAAAATCATCGCTTTTTTGGGTTGAGGAGAGAAAATTATTAGTTAATATAGAAGAAGGTGGCTATATTCTCTTTCTTTACTACTGTTTTGAGTGTACATGTCAATTTTTGCAACTGATACATTCTCAGGAACTTTCAAATTTTCTTTGTCTAATATATAGTAGATGCTTAGTATATTTCATTAAATGAATAGTGATATTGCTGTTTCAGACTGTTAGCTCTGACTTGAATTGTAGAAAATATATTTAACTGACATTAATTGATATCAAGGACATGAACTTCAGAAACTGGCTATTAGAAATACTTTCTGTTTTTAGAATAAGGGCAAATATATATTTTTTACTTTTTAAAATTAAGGTATGATTTATGTAGTCTAAAATTAAAAAAAAAGTTCAGTGAACTCTAGCATGACATTGGAGCAGTTGTGGGTCCTTCTTTCTGTAGCATGTATTATACAAAGAAAAAAATTATTTTTCTACATTGTAGATGTGTTCATGATATTTGATTCTTTAGAGCAGGAAATTTTTAGCTTTAAAACTGTTAGTTTTTTTATCCATTGAAAATTTGAACTTAAATATTTACCTGCGTGGTTTGTTTTAAATTTCAGGAAAAAATTGTAATTAAAAAAAGCTGTGACCTCTAATAATCAGTGAATGGATTTAGATTTGGGGGGAAGGGAAAATAGCAAAGCAGTCATTTTATATGAAAGTATACTGGTAGATATGGTCCTATAGCCATTTCTTAAAGGAAATGTCTAAAAGAGGTTGGTATGGCAATATTGTTTTATTTGTATATTTTATTGACACTTTAATAATCTTCTGACCTCATGTCAAAGGATATGTAATATGTCCTAATGCCTGATTATTTGCAGTGTATAAGGAGCTAAAGATCTGACTTTCCTTCTGAAGAGGTGACTTAAAGATTAGAGTTGTCTTGTTTTTGAAGTAACATTTGCAAAATCCCAAGCCTTTTGCCTCATGAAAACTACAGTTGTGTGTATAATTTTCTTTATTGATTGTCCTTTTTGAGGATGACTTAATTTCAGTGTATATGCTATATAGTATGTGATGTTATTTTAAAATCTTATTCCTAAAGTGATATATAACTTGTATGATAGCCGATACTTCATCAGTAGTCTCAATGGAAAAGGCTAATGTGTATTTTCTGTTACTTATGTGTCTTGAGGAATTTTTATAGTCATATTTTTTCATCAAGAGTGTTAATTTTCTTTGCATTATGATACAACTGTGAATTTGTCTGCTTGGTATGATAGAAGCTGTGAGGTATTCTTATGGTGACCTTGAGAGAGGGGTTTCTCTCTGTAGGAGTTAAAGGTGAGGCACTTTTGTAGGACAGTGTATAGGAGGAAAGCTTGTTGAAAGGATTGACAAACTGGAAATAGTTCTGGTGTTTTAAATCCACTGTCCCCTCCAGCTTCAGGGATTGAGTATGGAGAACTAAATTGTGATATTGGATTTAATTTTTCGTAGTTTAAATGTTTACATGATATCTGAAAAATTTCCTTTGTTAGTTTTTGAATCCAAGTAACAAGAGATGTAAGGAAGGGAGTGGGATAAATTTGTTTAGTAAGCCGTCTATATATATTGAGTCTGTCTCTTATATTTCTAACTAGAGAGTTATTTTAACAAGCAAGTAAAGCTTTTACTTTTCCTTGTTTAAATCAGACTTTTGTAACACTATAGATTTCTCCTTGCTCAAGATTTTTGGAAAGAATTATAAGAACTATTTTCTAGCTCTTAATTTTTAAAAGGAATGCAGTTTTTCATTTGGGGGTATTTTCGTATGCACATTTGGGATTTTTGAAAATATTGAATTTTCAAAAATTTTCTGGGAGGCCAGAAAAATGAATTCTCATTAAATTACTCTTCAATTTTTTTTTAAATTAAACTTTTTGTTTTGAGATAATGGTAGATTCATATGCAGTTGTAAGAAACAATACAGAGATCCCACTTTTACTTTAACATGTTTCCTGCAACGGTAACATCTTGTAAAACTGTGGTACAATATCACAACTAGGTTATTGACAGTGATATACTCAAGATACAGGAACAGTTTCATCATTACAAGGATTCCTGGTGTTTCCCTATTATAACTCTATCTACTTCTCAAGTAATTTTTTTAAAAAAGGGAAAGATTAGTAAATACCTACTCACTCAATTAAAATGGAGTAAGCTTTTCAAATTGCTGTAGCATTTTTTGAAATATCAAGAAAGAGAACACCAAAATTTTACCAATGTGTTTTTTAACCGAACTGTAATATAAGTAGGAATGGTAATTTTAAATAGAGGGGAAACTAGATTTAGCTTTTTCACTTAAAGTATTGTAAAATTATGAGTAGGATGTGTTTCATATTGTGTACCTGTCAGTGTTGACGTTTTTTAACTATAGTGTATAGTAATATACACTCAAATTTAGTACTGTTATTTGGGTAACTGAACCATATTAGACATTTGCTTCTGGCGAGCTGTAGTGATGAATTAGAGTAACTGCAGAGTCAGCAGGCATATAAGGAAAAATATAATATTTTAGGATAAATATGGTCTACTGTTAAGTGGCTCATTTAATGTAAAAGTTAAGTAGCAAAGGAGTCTTTTAGAGAAAATCTGTATATGAAAATACATTCTTGGAAAACAAAAATTAGAGAAAAGATTATAACCATGAGTACTGTGTGCTTTTCGGAGTAGTTCCTATAGTGCTCTTTTAAGTAGTCACGGCTTATAATGGATTTGAAAACCAGTTTGATTAGGTTACAGTATTTTAGAGACTTGTTTATTATATACAGTGAGCCATACGTTTAATTAATTATTTTTTCTATCTGTTTTCGTTAACAATTTAAACATTTAAAATCATTTTCTTGGATAGGAAGATAAAGATGAAGATACTCAACTTTAAATATAAACACAATTGTTTTCACATTTTAGATTTAATGGGCCTATTTACGATAGTCTCTTATTAAAGCCAAATAGTCTTTTTTTGTTCTTGAACAGTTGATACTCATGTCTGGAATGTCACTGCCTGCTTAGTGTTGTCAAAGACTTGGATAACTCTTGCCACAAGAGAGTAAAATAACACTATTAGAAAAGGTCTCCTGGGGAATAAAAAGGAGTTTCTGGACAGTGTGTGGGATATCTTTTTTAAAAAAATATTTAATAGGACTGCTTTTGGGTATTGCTTGAATATGTTTTTTTGGATGGGAATGTTGAAATTACAAATCTAATGCTTTTGTGCTTAGGGAATAAAATGAAAAGAAGACAAACATTTAAATATATTAGTTCAAAAGACTTTCTGCTTTGTTAAATGATTGAGCCATATTTATCTTAGATTTATCAGTTAACCACATATTTATTTAGTATTTACTTTGTGCAGGTTGCTATTCTACTAGCTTTTGGGAAGGTGGCAAATGGAGAAGGACATAGACCAAAAAAAGTGGAGGCATTTCATTATGTAGACAGGAAGATAAAATGTAAAAATGTGAGGTAAACTTCTATAACATAAAAAATGTCAACAACTGCACATTAATATAGGTTAAATTGAGTCCATAAGAGTAAGAATGTGCTGAGGAGTGAGAGAACTGGCTTAAGGAAAACTCAAAAATGTTTAATTTAAAGTTGACTTTTAAAGGAGATATGAAAAATGAATTAGGGAAGAGAAGAACTGTCCTCCCAGTTGTGGAATAGCGTGAAAAGAGACCTGGAAATGGGAGGCTTACTCCAAGGGCCTGTATGTACACAGTTCAGGGAAAGAGAAACTGATTTTTATTGATTACCACTCCTGCACTCCTTGAGTAGCTCATATTTATATACTGTTATCTGGAGCCAGACTGCATGGGTTCAAATCTAATTATTGCCATTAGCTGGTGACCTTGGGTATGTATCTTAACCTCTCTGTCCTTCTAGTTCTTAATCTGTAAAATAGGACTAATAATAGTAGCTATCCTCATAGAGTCGTTAATGAATGTTAACCGAGTTAATACAGGTAAAGCTCCAGGAACAGTATCTGGCACAGAGTGAACTGTGGTGGAGTGAATTGTTAGTGGTGAGGCAATAGAATAAGGAAAGCTTTTACTTATTCAGGCGGCTATTGTGCTGATCTAGGGATGAGCTGGTGAAGGTTTGGACTTGGTATTAGTATAGGAAGTAGGAAGGGAAAATAGGAAGTAAGAAGGAAAAATACCAGAAGAAAAGGATTGACAGAATTTGAAGGATTGGATTTCTGTAGGTAAGAGAAATTACTTTTGCAGTTTTGGCATAATTGGAGGATAGTAGTGCTGGAGGAAAAAAAAAAATAAAGATGCTGGTATGTTTTGAGCATTTTAAATTTCACACGACTTGGGACTCTTGGCTAATTTGGGGATTTATGAGAGAAGAGTGCTGCAAGATGAGTTAAAAATTTTGGTTAAAAAAAAGCTCTTTTCTGCCTATAAAATTAATACATAATCATCATTGAAAAGAAAATTGGAGAACAGAAAAAGCAACAAGGGGAAAAAGACACTAATTATTTTACTATACAGAGAAAATTGTTATATTTTGATTTATTTCCTTTTAGTCTTTTTTTCCTGTTCTATGTTTGCAAAGTTGAGAGCTTACTGATGGTTTCATTTCATGTCCTGCTTTTTTATTTCACTTGATGTTATGAGCATTTTCTCATGTTCTTAAAGGTTCTTCATAAGCTCCATTTAAAATTATCGTATGGTATTATTACATGGGATGAATATAGCATAACTTATCAAATCAGTTGTCTTACTGCTTGACGTTTAGAGATTTTGTTTGTTGATTTGCTTTTTGTTATAAAAAATATGATAGTGAATACCTTTTTGTCCATGCATTTATTTTTATCTACACTTCAATTTCCTTTCGATAGGAGATGTAGATTTTGGTTTTTGTTCCTACAAGTTATAATTAAAACTAAGTGAGTGAATGAATATCCTTAGGGAAATGAACTCGGAGATAAATGATCAGGTCAAGAATTGTTGTTAATGGTGGAGTTAGATGTATAGAATTAGTGACTTTGGCTGATTATTTAATGTAAAAATACAAATTTTTATTAGTTTATGGATGGAGTGTTTGATGACATTTGGCGCAGACTTGTATTTGTGTGTAATTTGGTTGTCTGTTGACTGGAGGGAATTCCTGTCATTCTTTGACCTGTGCTTATTGAAATGGAGTGGAATCTAGTTGGAGTCTATCAGTGCGAGAGCCCTTGAATTCTTGACTTTTTATAAGAGAGGTAGTATAGTGCAGTGGGAAGAATTGGGCTCAGGAGCCAGATGACTGGATTGGAACCGTGCTTTGCAACTTATTAGCTGGGTGGCCCTAGGCAAGTCATTTAAGTGATCTGAGCATACTTTTCTCCTTTATGAAGAGTGGATGATAAGGCTTATCTTCAGAATCCTTATGAGGATCAAGTAAGATTATATATTGCCTGCTACACTGTAGATTCAAAAATTGTAGCTGCCTATGGCACCCTCTTAAGTAATACTAATGTAATATTATTATTAATAGTAATAATTATAACCAGTATTATAGCCAATGTTTATTGAACTATTATCATATGCTAGGTGCTATGCTAAGCTATTTATAGGCATTACCTCATTTTACTTTAGATAAAATGTGATGTTTTATGGCAGTGGGGAGGGTGAGGAAATGCCCCCTGAGGGCAACATGTCAGAGTTGCTTTCTAGTGCCAAAATCAGGCTGAAGAATAGTTTTGAAAGGTCATTAGGTACCTAATAATCTTACCTTTATTTTTTGTAGCTCATTTTTTCTTAATACTATCATTTTGTGGACTACATATTGTATAGTGCAGAATGGTAAACAGAAATGTGTACACCTTTTGAAAACCCTCTTTCATGTTTAGGCATCGCCACTTGGATGTAGTGTTTTCTCTATATTGCTCTCTAGCTGCTTGAAAATTTTCCTTTCTAGAGTGAAGTGTAGTCTAAATAAATAAATAAAATAAAAATGATGTGACCTGAGAGGATAGAATAGCTGGGAGACAGGTTGGAGAGAATGAGTCTCTAGGGTAGAGCTTCTCCACTTTTTCTTAATGGCAGGGAAGGAGTATAAACTCCCCTGGTAGCCTGAAGCAACACATTGTAAGTGAGCAGGAGAAGTCTTATCTTAAAAATCTTCATGTGCATTTTACTTTCTACTTCCTAGCACAAACATATTTGTTGTAATAGAAATATGTTTTAATTAATCATTAAGTAAAACTGAAGTTCTAGGAAGATGCATTGAGTTTAGCTTATGACATTGCCTTCCTCCTGTTTTCCTTTGTATCTTTGGGGGTAGAGGCCAGGGTGGAGTGGGATGCAGTCCTATACTATCCTTTCTTTAGTGAGAAGACCAGCCTTGGAGTATATCTTCTTTGGCTGTCTTTATCCTGGATCTTTTCTTGCTTCTACAAAAACCTGTGAAAAGGGAATGTTACGTTGGGGGAGGGGGGTGGTTTTGGTAGGGAGCAAATTGTTATTCCGTAAGCTGAAGCACAGAGAAATTTGTTGGTAATATATATAACTGTCATTTGAACTTCTGTTTTCTTTTTCTATACAGTTCATCCTGTGATTTTTTCACATACCCCTGACTTGTATGTTTTTACAGGGAGAGCTTTGATTTTTTGTTCCATGTTTAAAATGTGCTCTCATGTGTTCCAGGTTAAAAATGTGCTCTCATAAAGACCATGGTGAGTCATCCAAGCTACTATAAGCTGATTGGGGACTTAAAGATCACATTTAAAGATCACACAGAAATGAAAACGGATTAGGGATTGGTTACTAATTTTTATTGCATTGGACAGTGACTCAGGGATGAAACCTTCAAAATAAAATAAAAAAACAATTTGAGATAAGGCACAGGAGAGAAAATACTACCTTTTTTTTAAAAAAAAAACCCCACTACTATGCCTTATTTTTGGTTATTAAAAATGAAGAAAGCTGGCCCAAGATGTCATTTTCTCATATCTGTTTTAGGTGTTATGAAAGTGCCTGAATTTGAACTGAGGGAATACTCTGAATTTGAAAAATTATTCCAGTTACTCAAAGGAAGTCTTTCTGGAATTAGCCTCCCTCAAAAGTTGTTCACTTGTTTTCTTCTGGTGGTTTTGCCAGTGAGCCATTGTGAGGCTTTAAAATGAGCAGGATCAACTCATGATGACTCTACCACCACTTCACTGGTGGTTAATGTAGAGAGCACAGGTTGAACTTAATCTGATCACACAACTCTAATCAATGAGCGTATGTGCTGCTGCTCTCAGCAAGAGTTGTGAGTTAGTGGTGGGACACCATGGGGATCCCTGCTTGGAGGGAATTACAGTCATCCAGCCTCTCTGTTCTGAGGCGTATGTTGTTTTGAGATTGTTGGGATTAAAAAAAGGGTTTACTATGCTACTGGAGAGGAAAAAATGCTAGGCTCACTTTGAACTTACGGCAGAAGCATGATTTGACCACAAGTTAGTTTAGAGAATCTGAGGTTTTATGGGCATTCATAAACAAGGGATGAAAATCATTGAGCTCTCCTGAGTTAGGAGGTCCTCTTAGATTTTTGCTATTTGGAAACCCTACTGTGTCCAGCTGACTTTGACATACTTAGGTTTTGGAAAATGTTTTTCAATGTTGGTCCCAATTTGGAATAAAGTTAAAGGGGGAAGATGATGCATGTTGAATCTCTTGGTGGCAACTTACAGGCAGCTTAAATTGATTATGCTTTTCCAATTAGGCAAGTAATTAGATCCACTTTAAGACTTTATTAAATATCTTAAGTGTCTAGTATTTAAGCATCAGCTAGTTCTTTTTATTTTAGGTGATAGCACAGTTTATTTATTATATGTCAAGACCACCTTTTTACTTGCCAAAGGTCCACAATCACTTATCTGCCATTTTGAAATTGGAAAAGGTCTGAATCAAATTTTTTCCTTTAAATTCAGCATAAACTATTTTAGTGGCAAGATTCAATCTTATCCGAAGGGAGGCCATTGACATTTCCTATTTTTCTAGTTACTGTATGATTACCAGGTGCTGGGGGTGATTTGTATGGTATGGTATGTATATTGTATTTCTTTTCTAAAATCTGAAAAATGGAATTCTAAAACCCACCCAGCCCCATGGATTTCCAAAAAGGTATTATAGACCTCCCCTTCTGTGTGTGTGGGGTGTGTGTGTGTGAATCTCCCTCACACCCTCCCCCTTGTTGTTGTTTTCAACTCAAAATAAGAATTTCTCTTTTGGACTAAAAGTCTAGGCTAGAGACAATTATTTTAAATACAGAAAAAAATTGTGGTGGACTTGTTAATATAAAGGAAATTCTTCTTGGAATATAGTATAAGCTTTTCGGACTGAGCTTTGTGGTTTGAGAAGTTTGCCCTATACATTGTTTTAGGAAGTCAGTTTTCATTTTGAGGAGGTATAAGCTTTCCATCTTTTGGGCCAAGGAGTGTAGTGATATTTCCCTCGTCATTTTGCATGGAAATTTTCAGGATGCTAACAGATATATTTACATACATATATAAGACCAAATAAGAAATAATTATGTATATATACATATATAAAAAATCAGCAGCATGTGATTACCTCCAAGATAAAGCCTCAACCTTGACCCTTATCCAAATTTAACTGTGTGAGAGCAAACAGAAGAAAATCCTACAAGTCATATTCATGAAGAAAAGGAGGAGCTAAGATTTGGTTTCATAGAGGACAGACAACAAAACCAGTCTTTGGTAATTTTATTCTCTACTTTTATATTGGTTAAAAGTTTTCGTAGGTTAGTAGCATGACGTTTATTCCTGCAGTATACCCATTAAAGGTATCTTCATTAAAAACAAATTGTGATTCTAATGAGTGTATGAAATTTTCCTCAGGAGCCTGTCATCGGCTCAGTCCTATTACTGTTAAATATAACTATGAAAGTAGCAATGAAATGAGTGTGTAATAAACTAGTCTTTGTGTATCTGTTTTGAGAGGCAGATCAATTGGCTATACTGACTTTTCTGGTTCCCTTGCAAACCTGTTCCCTGTAGCATTACCAGTGTTACTGTCCGAAGAATCATTATATAATATTGAATAATTAAATCCACATAAAGTTTGTAGAGGTTTGAGATTCCCTGCTGTGGGAACACAGAACAGGCCGTACAACCAGGGTCTGTCTTGCCTTCATACTTTATATAACATCTCTTGTCAAACTTCAGAATATTGCCAGAGTGGGTAGACTCTGAGCCTTGCTGAACAAGTTGTAGAGCAGTGGGACTTTGCCCAGTGAATGACTGGGGGAATGGCAGGAGTCTTATTATTTTAAAAAAATCAGTAATGATAAATGTACTTCATAAATATTTAGTTATTCACTATTTAGTTCATAATTCTTGTAGGAAGTTGGTAATAGTTCATTTTACAGAGGAAATAGAGAAATCAACAGTGATACACATTTGCCTGTGGTTTCTTATTGCCCCTCAGAAGTAGCAAACTGATCAGTCATAGTTGCACCTGCACTGATACCAATCTACACCAGAGTACGGTTTGTCATGAGGAGGAATTTAATATCTCCAGAAATCTTTAAAATTTTTTGTTGTAACTGGAGGCTTAAATGGTGCCATGCTGATAATCTCCAAAAGAAAGTGCTTCAAGATTTATTTATTGTAAAAAAGAAAACAGAATAATCAAAAGCCTCCATAAAATAAAACTTTTCTTGTTGGTATTACAAGATATTAGAGGTAGACAACTACAGTCCGAAATGTCTTTAGGAGAGTATAATTCTTTTTGTGTGTGGTCTTCTTTAATGTTTAGCTGTCATCAGACTTTGTGCCTTGGGAGGAAGATGAAATTTGATAGTTGTAAGATATTGGAATATTCACACTATTATTTAGTTGAGGCCATAGAAAAGAATGGTTGTTTCATAGTGTGGAAAATTCATTATTTTCACTTTCCCCTTTTCAAAGATTTAGTGTTTGTTTATTACAAAGGCAAGTAAAAAGCAGATGGAAAATAGTTATTCCAAGGGTAGTTTAAAAGTGTTATTAAACATATAGAAGAGGTTTTAATGGAAGTTGTTAAAATTTAATTTTGGCAACAGACTTTTCAGTGCAGTAAAATGAAAAGATTTGTTTGAGAGGGTGCTGATTAGTCCATTTTGTATTATTATTTATTTAAAGTAGACTGGGCTTTCATTTTGTTGAAGAGCATCAGTAGGCATTTGAGAGAACACACTAATGCGCTGTTGTTTTTTTATTGGTCTGTATAGAATGGTTTGTTTACTTTAGGTGGTGGAGAGCAGAGAGAGACATATTGTGGTATGCTGAAAAGAGGAGGGGTTTGGAGTCACAAAGTTTTGGTTCATTGTTGGCTTTATCATTTACCAGATTTGTGATCCTACGGCATTATGTTAACTTCTCTGAGTCTGTTTATCTCATGTCTAAAATGAGAATAAAAATACTGCCTAAGGGGTTGTGATAGTCATCAAATTAAATAATTTTTAAGGAAATTATTTCTAAAATGTGGAGGTTTGTGATTCTGTATGAATATTAGTTGTCTTACGTTAGGTGGCATAGCAACTCTTGAAGGGATTCCAAGTTCAGAAGTTGTGGAACGAGTGACTATTCATGCAAAACTCATACATTTCCAACAGTCAATTATTGAAGATTAAATCAGGTGATTGAGAGGGACGATAGCTTAAGGAACCCCGTATAGTTGGTAACCCTCAAAATCTCAGAATTCTTCAGATGAGTTCTTTCTCTTTTTGGTTAGATGAGGGAAGTTAAAGCAATAAAGTAAACTCTGTTAATTATATCTCAAGCCATAGAGCCCCCAAATTAGTACCTTTGAGTCCTATATTCTCAGCTTAGTTGTATTTTTTATTTATTTTTATTTATTTTAAAAATATTTATTTATTTGGCTGCATCGGGTCTTAGTGGCGGCACGGGGGATCTTTCGTTGTGATGGGTGGGCTCTTCGTTGTGGCTCACAGACTTCTCTCTAGTTGTGGCACACAGGCTCTAGAGTGCAGGCTTAGTAGTTGCGGCACGCAGGCTTAGTTGCCCCGCGGCATGTGGGATATTAGTTCCCCGACCAGGGATTGAACCCGAGTCCCCTGAATTGGAAGGTGGATTCTTAACCGCTGGACCACCAGGGAAGTCCCCTCAGCTTAGCTTTAAATGCTTGTTGAGGATCTGTTGTAGTAACAAGGTTAACCACAGGCTTAAGTAGGGTGACAGTTGAATAGTTCTTAGGAAAGTTTTTGCTTTGTTTGATGAGCAGTAATCTGAACAAAACTTTAGTGTCAGTAAGAGTTAACCTTTTGAAGATTTTAAAGTACTGGATGTGGTGGCCTTGGTATACTCCTGAGTGAGGATGAGAGGGTGTAAGGATGAGGTTGGGAAATGCAAGTGGAAGTCTCATCTGCTGTATGCCTCTGCTGGAAGCAGGAAGGGTTTACTTAGTTTTATCCATAAATGACAAGGTATCAGGGCTGGGGCTGTGTGCTGGTGCTACTGTTTCCAGGTTCTTTGTGATTAGGGAAGATGAGGGCTTTCCCAGGTCCCAGTGCTGCCCCTTTCCAATTAGTGTGCTTGTCTGGGTATATAAAACACCTAGGTCACCTTTTATTGGGAAATATTGAGGTTTTTACTGACTCCATGTATGTATGTGTTTATGGGATTGTATTGTTTAGAACTTTTCTCTTTGTTTTAAAGAAGGAAATCAGCAAATTCAAACTTCATGGAACCCAGAGCCAGTACTGCTATTGGGGTGGTTTTGATGGAGGCCTGTGGACTGGTAGGCTCCGTTGGAGGTATTTGCTGATTGTTCTTTAGGATAAGACAATGACTGGGTTTAGGATTATAGGATGATTTGACAGTCACTTGACAAGAGTCAAGAAAGTTCTGGGGCCTTCTGATTGTAATAATTCCTAATGCCCTCTTGAAAGATCGTTATTAGATTGCAGTGACATGAGAGTAGATGGTAGGTGAAACAGAAAAACAAAGGACCTTGGAAATGGATAACTAGGGTTCCTGAATATAATTTCTAAGAATCCTGGGGCCAGGTGAAGTAGCTTATTTTTCTTTCATAGGTAATTGATGGCTTCTGCATTCTTGCTGCTACTGCTGTAATCTGTTACTTCACCACTGGACATTGTAGTAGTCTTCTTACTTGGCCTCCTTGCTGCCATTTGCTCTCTTTTCCAATCTGTCTTAGTCTGCACAGGCTGCCATAACAAAATACCACAGACTGGGTGGCTTAAACAACAGCAGTTTATTTTCCAACAGTTCTGGAGGCTGGAAGTCTAAGATCAGGGTACCAGCATTGTCAGGTTCTGATGTTAACTCTTCCTGGCTTATGGGCTCCCTTTTTGCTGTGTTCTCACATAGCCTTTTCTCAGTGTGTGAGTGAGAGGGGATAAGGGAGAGAGAACTCTGGTGTCCTTTCTTATAAGGGCACTAACGCCATCACAGGGGCCCCAGCCTCACGACCTCATTTAACCCTAATTACCTATCAAAGGCCTCATCTCCAAATATTGGCTTCAGTAGATGAATTTTGGGGGGACCCAAATGTTTAGTACAAAACACAATCCTCATATCTTTAAAACGTCTTTCTCCTGTGGTTTGTCTCAGAGTCTACATGTGTTCCCTATTGGCTATCGAAACAAACAGAAGTCCCACCTTGGCATTTAATTCTTTAATAATCTGATAGGAACTTACTTTAGCCAGTTTTATACTCACTACCCCCCAGTCTGAATTGTATGGTTCAGTCGCACTGTTCTTTACCTGACATCCTGCCTGTAGTTATTCTTTTCTTACAAACTGGAATATTTACTTGCCATTTTTGTGCCATTTGAGCCCCCTTTCCTTTATGAAATCTTTTCCAGCCATTTCAGGTCATAATTTTGTAAAAATATGGCTTCCACATATTTAAAGAACTCTCAGGTAAGGGAAAGTACTTGTTCTTGTTTGCTCCTGAAGGCAAAGCTAAAGCCAATAAGGCAGTTATGGCCAGGAGATTTTGAGTCCAGCCAGTTATTGTAGCTGGACAGCTAATGGGTTAACGCTGTAAAGTTTAAAAGAAGACTGAAGCCTGCTTCTTGTGAATATTGAACAAAGGATTTCTGTTTTAGAATACTCTCATTTAAAATATATATAGATATAGATATGAATATTTATATATATATCTTAGATTGTATGTTTTCTGAAAGCAAAGATAGTGTTTTACACTTGTATTTTTGCAAAGTACCCTACTTTAAGGTCAAACCCCTGGTGAATGACGATATTTAGGTTTGGGGATGTGTGACAGATTGCTGGAAAGAGAGATTAAATTCCCTAAATTAAATTTCTTAGATTAAATATCCTAAATTGCATTTTTATTTCCTAATATCATCTGCATGGTGAAGTTTTAAGGAAGCACTGAACTTTTGTGTATTAGCTGTCTGGAGACCTGTAGTGTTCATTTATTAGCATGTTCCACCTGTTCTTGTACTTCTTCTGAAAAGATCTTAGCGCATCCAAGACCCCACATTTAAACACCAAGGATGAGCAGGAGGTGGCCAAGAGGTAAAGCCACTGAGGTTGTATGTGAATACAGCTGCCTCTCCTGAACCACAGCTAGCCCTAGCTCTGAAGAGCAAACTCTTCCATAGTGTTTTCTTTTCACAGGGTGTGTGCCATTTTTGTTCTTTAGTAACGTCATATTGTGGGGAGGATGACTTGTCTGATACTGGCCTTGATTAGGTAGAGGAGCTCTGTTGTATGAGGGCTGTAGGAACCATTTTACCACAGTTTGGAAACCACTAGATGGCCAAAACCTTGGAAGTGATACTTTTCTTACAGTAACCTAGATTTTTGCCAGTTGGGTTGAACCACAGAAGAAGAGAGGTTATATGGTCTAGCATTATAATAGATGTGGGGAAACATCTATAAGAGCAGAAAAAGATAATCTTATTTAATGGAACTGAGTCTATTCACCTGCTTAATTTCTGGTGGAAGGGTGAACCATCATCTTTTATTTAATGCTTCTAAAATCATCCTCAGATTTTTGGGCCAACAGCTGCTTTTGTTGACTGTAGAAAATACGTTGTCTTTGTATTTTGAAATTGGGTTGCAAATCTCAACATGAAGTCTTTGGAAATTGTATTTTTTATCTTTTCTTTTTCTTAAGCCAGGAATTGAGTTGACCCTTGTATGTGGAATTTGGAAAAATTTTGTTTTGAGGGAAACATTAATTGAAAGTTAAGGAGTTTTGTTAGAAGAGATCTAGGGGTATATCAATTTGGAGATGTGACCTTTGTGATAAAGATGATAAAAATTCTTATCTCAGTAATCTACCTCAGAACAAACATTGTCCATTGTAAGCTTCTCACCGACTTAAGACCACTTTATCTGAGATAGTGGCTGCTAGACTCTCAGTTCTTACATAGCTTACCCCCGGAAATGTATAGAATATATTGCCTTGTGTAGTTTAACAGAGTGTTTATTTCAAACAGAAACTTTAATTGCTTGGAAACCTGCAGATTTCTGAGATGCCACCTTTACTGCCTAAGATTGATATTTAGCTCTCTGAAAGTGCCCGTTTGACCCCTGTGAAAGGAGCAGGTTTGCGTTTATTCAGTGAGTCAAAGATGAGGTAATTGGTATTTTTATGATTTGAATGGAGGCTTTGTATTTTTGAATTTTCTGAAACAAAGCTGTGTTTGTAAACACATTTCAAAAATATAAATGACACGTTTTGGTGAAGATGTTCACTGAATAGCAAGAAAGTTCAGAAAAAAAGGAGCTTTTGTTAACATTTAATAATAATCTAACTGTTTTGATTGACTATCTCATTGATGTTTAAAGAGTACCTAATTTTTAGAACTTTTTGTATTGCAAATAATCCTCAGACTAGGTTGCGGTAGGAAAATATTTTTTTGGTATCCAATATTCCTATACTAGCTTGGAGTTTTCAACCGTTATGTTGGTTTAGAAGAATGTATCATAAGCAGTGTATTTCGATATAAAAATCGTCTTGGGAAGCTCTAGGAAAGCATTTGTTTAGTGTTCTGATGTAAGATGAACAATTTGCTGTGATATTGGACCAATAACATAGGAATATTTTGGTATGGCTCAGCTGGTTTAGATGTAAATAAACGGTGTAAAAGGGTTCAGGCAAAATCCAAAGTGGGTCTTTAGAGATTGTAAAAAGAAGCGGTTAATTTTATACTCCCCTCTAATTTCTTCTTTTAAAGGCTTGTTGGCTTTTGAATGAAGTTGTCTGTTCTGATATGCAAGTGTTGTTTCCAGAGGAAGTGTATTTTTATCTATTTGTAGTGGTTTTCACTAACCTAGGTGACACTGGAGGGGAAAGTGTTAAATTTTAAATTAATTTTGAAAGCCTGTATGTAAGTGCTGAAAATGTTTTCTACTATTAACTATTTTTGAAAAATTATAAAAATACAAGCCAAAGCTAAAAAAAATCTGAATAGCATAGAAAGCTATATGGTGAAAAACAAGTTCTTCTTGTCATTACTTCCTGTTCCCTATTTCCACTCCCTTGGCAGAGATTTACTCTGTTCAGTTTCTTCTCAGAGTTTTTCATGCATATGCAAGCGATACATAGCTCTTGTTTTTTACACAATAGGGAACAACAGTTTTGCAACTTAACCTTTTCACTTAACAAGAGAGGGTGAGTAGGGGATCACTATATAAAGGGCATTCTTGAGCCCGTATTTATTTTACTAGGATATTTTTATTTCCTAAAATAAGTGTAATGATTTGACCTGTTACAGAAAGTGACATAATTGTACAATATATATGACTTAACGAAGCTAAAAACCCTTTAGAAAACAAGCACTTAAATTAGTTTTATTGAAATAGAAACATTCAGTAAGGTATTAGTTCTTTATGTATAGGCCTTGTGCACAGGGCACACTTTTACATGAATTATTTAACATAATCTTTATAATAACTCTTTGAGGCAGATTTAGTTTTATTCCCTTTTTTGCAGATGAGGAAACAGGCTTAGGTGGTTGAGTAACAGCTATTAAGTGGTGGAATCAGATTTCAAAGGTGATCCATACAATTATGCAGCATTAGCTAGTTATTCAGATTATTTAAAGAAAAACTAGTCTGATGGACAGTTGTGTAATATTCTGTTATCAAATACCACAGTTATTTAATATCAAAATTTGGTGAAGTCATCATTGTTAAAATGTGTTGGGCTTCCCTGGTGGCGCAGTAGTTGAGAGTCCGCCTGCTGATGCACGGGACACGGGTTCGTGCCCCGGTCCGGGAAGATCCCACATGCCGCGGAGCGGCTGGGCCCGTGAGCCATGGCTGCTGAGCCTCCGCGTCCGGAGCCTGTGCTCCGCAACGGGAGAGGCCACAGCGGTGAGAGGCCCGCGTACCGCAAAAAAGTGTTTGTTGGAGGGATTGGCTCTTCCTTGATTCTAAACTCAACAATGTATTAGCATCACCTGGGGAGCTTTTAACAAATGCCTATTCCTGGATCCTGAGGAAATACCCTTCTAATACCAGTTTGCTGAGTGATTTTTTTTAAAATCATGAGTGAGTTGAAGTTTTATTAAATGCTTTCTTTGAATCCATTGAGATCATCAGATGGATTTCCTCCTTTGTTCTGTTCATGTAATAAATAACACTAATTGATTTTTAAATGCTAAATCAAGTTTGTGTTTCTGGAATAAATTCTACCTAGTCATAATGTATCATTTTCATATTACTGAATTTAATTTGTTAAAATTTTGTTAAGGATTTTTATATCTGTATTCATGATGAATATTGAGCTGTAGATTCTTTTCTTTTTTTTGGGTATGTGTCTTTTGTTTCGTCATCAGAGTCACGCTGGGCTCATCTAATGAATTAGGAAGTGTTCCCTTGCTCCTCTTCTATTTTCTGAGAGTGTGTAGAAGTGGTGTTATCTTCCTTATAGATATATAACAATTCACCAGTGAGACCTTCTAGGCCTAGTGTTTTCTATATAAGAAGGTTTTAAATTGTAATTAATTTCTTTAGTTGATTTAAGGCCATTCAGGTTTTCTGTTTCTTCTTGAATCAAGTTTTGTAATGTGTGTCTTTCAAGGAATTTGTCCATTTCATTTGTTATTGAATTTATTGGTCTAACACTTTATTTTTTTCAGATAAAATATTATAGGTTTATTTAAAGCTTAATTCTTACCTTGAGTATACAAAATACAAATTCCACAAAATGTTTTTTTACTTTGTAGTTTACAAATAATGCAAAATAGAAGTTTGCTTAAATTTATATTACATATTTATTATGGCAAGGAACTATATAGAAAAAAATCATTTGTTCTGCTTAAGGCATACTTTGGAATAAACCGTCACATCTGAAACCACAGTGCATGACAGACTGTGTGCATAAAAACGTTAAAGTAAACCAGGTGTATTTACCTGACTTAGGTCATAAATGTAGACTGGAAGACAGAAATAGATTTTCCTTGTCAAAGTATGCAGCAGTTTGAGAACTTTGGCCTCATTTGGTACCTTTAGAACCAAGACTCACCAGGCACCATCGTTTAGGCTATTAAAACACATTTTCTGTACCTGAATTTCTTCCTCCTCTTCTAGGATCGTAGTAATGGCTTTTAGAAGGCAAAGAGAATACAAGGCGATCTTTATGCTTATATTGCATCGAAACAATTCAAGGGATTCTGGTCTTCTCTCCCTTCAACTCAGGGATCTAATTTATACCCTGATATCCACAACATCCAGTCACCCCCTTGGCGTTTTCTAAGTCCAGGAATATATATTCAAGTTGGATTTAGAATTGGAATGATAGAAGATCTAGTCATAGACCCCATCTGTTCTTTGTCGTTTGGTTTCCTCATGTCTCCAGATTATCCATTCACAAGTTGACTTGCTGGAAACTTGACCATGGTTGTAGTGCTTTCAAGCTGGGTTCCTCCCCTCACTGGGAAGACAGTGTGAAAGGCAAAAAATACTGAATTCTCGCCTGGCAGTGTGGGTCATATCCACTGTTTTGGGATTTAAAAGTGCATCTTCATGTGTTAGCCGAGGTGGTCCGACCTCGAAAATGCCTGGTCGCACTTCTGGCACTGGAAGGGGTGGTACCCTGTGTGTTGGCTGTAGTGCCCGGTCAGTTCATCTGAGCGGGCAGATTTCCACCCACAGCCATCCCAGTCACAGCGGCAAGGTTTCTCACCTGTGTGGGTTCGCAGGTGTGCCTTGAGCTGAGAACTCTTCGGGTAGGTTTTGCTGCAGCCTGCGTAATCACAGGTGTGAGTGGCCATCCTTTTCCGGGGCCACGACCTTCTCCCCTTCTTTGGCTGGGGCTCCTCTGGCCTGCAGGAACTGGGTGACATGAGCTCTTGGTAATGGAGCGGTGGGACCTGCAGCTGCATCTCGTCGGGCAGGAAGGGAGGGTAGTTGGGCCTGGGGTGGGGATGGAAGCCTGGGGGTAGCGGCAGGGCAGGATGGCAGTCCCTGCTGCTCAGCAGTTCCTCGGCACCCAGGGTCGGGGTGGTCCTGCTGGGGAGCTGCCGCCCTAGGGGAAAGTCATGTGCAGGCAGCTGGTGGCCATTGCTGAGAGGGGGTCCAGTGCCCAAGTGGGCATCAAGGGGCTGACCAACGGTGCACAGGGAGACAGCCTCCTGCTTGATCTTGGGACATATGCGCACCAGCCCGCTGCTGTAGGGCACCACCACCACCGGGTGGCTGCCGTCCAGGCTGCCTTTGCTAACGCTGATGACCGACGGGCTGTCGTACTCGCTGCCAGGGACACTCAGCGACACCTTCAACACAAACTTGCCCGTCAGCCCGCCACCTGGAGGCTGTGGCTGCTGCAGTGGAATGTACCCTGGATCCAGTTCGGGACACAGAAGCTAGGTCACGAAGCTGCCGGAGGGGCTCACGTCATTGATGTCCACCAGGTTGAAGGGAGCTGTTGGAGGGGGTGCAGACTCCTGGCCATAGAGGAGGCCACCACTCGTGTTGCCCGGCACCACGCCTGGGTCGCTCCCGGTCTAACACTATTCATAATATTCTATTATCCTTTTATTGCATTGGATATGTAGTCATGTTTCACCTTTCCCTCTCAATATTGGTAATTGTGTCTTTTCTCTTTTTCCTTAATTAGTCTATGAGAGAGTTTGTATTTATCCATATATTTTCCATTTACATCATTCTTCATTCCTTTGTGTATATCGGGTTTTCTATTTTGTCTCATTTTTCTTCTGCCTGAAGCATTTTAAAAATTTCTTATGGTATAGAATGCAGACAGTGAATTCTCTTTATTTTTTGCTGCCCTAAAAATTTTTTATTTTGCCTTTATTTTGGAAGGGTACTTTTGCTGGATATAGAATTATGTTGACTTTTTTCTTTTGACAGTTTAAACATGTCTCTCTACTGTGTGTGGTTTTTTTTTTTTTTGGCTTTCATTGTTTTTCATAAGTCTGCAATAATTCTTCTTTGTTCTTTTCTACATAATGGTTTTTTCCCTTTGGCTGCTTTTAAAAGTTCCTGTTTTCAGTAATTTGGTTTTAAGATTTCTATGCCTGTATGTATGTGTGTGTTTGTTTGATATGTATGTTTACAGTTGAAACACTTTAGTCATTGTATCTTCAAATGTTTTTCCCTCACAGACTCCAATTACAACTATGTTGGTTCTCTTGATGTTACTCCACAGGTTACGGAGGTCTTATTATTTTTTTTTCAGCCTTCTTTCTCTTTACAGTTCAGGTTTTTTTTTTTTTTTTTTTTGCGGTGTGTGGGCCTCTCACTGTTGTGGCCTCTCCTGTTGCGGAGCACAGGCTCTGGACGTGCAGGCTCAGCGGCCATGGCTCACAGGCCTAGCCGCTCCGCGGCATGTGGGATCTTCCCGGACCGGGGCACGAACCCGTGTCCCCTGCATCGGAGGCGGACTCTCAACTACTGTGCCACCAGGGAAGCCCTACAGTTCAGTTTTAATAGTTTCTAATATTATGTCGTCACGCTAAGGATCTTTTCTTTTGCAGTGTCTAATTTATTCATCCTATCCAGTAAATTTTTCATTTCAGATACTGTATTTTATTTCTAGAAATCTGTTTTTTTTGGTCTTGCATCTCTTTCTTCAGAATGTTCCTGGTTTTCTTTAAATCAGTGAATAATTTGTAATAGCTGTTTTCACGTCTTTGTTTGCTAATATCTTTGTATTCTAGGCTTATTTGTATTGACAGATTTTTCTTCTGGTTATGGGTCACTTTTTTTTTTTTGCATCTGCACATGTCTGGTAAATTTTGATTAAATTCTGAACATTTTGAATCTTACACTATTGAGTGGATTTTGTTGTCTTTTTATTGATTGATTTGATTGATTGATTGGCTGCGTTGAGTCTTCGTTGCTGCCTGCGGGCTTTCTCTAGTTGTGGCAGGCGGAGGCTACTCTTTGTTGCAGCACACAGGCTTCTCATTGCGGTGGTTTCTCTTGTTGTGGAGCACGGGCTCTAGGCGCATGGACTTCAGTAGTTGCGGCATGTGGGCTCAGTAGTTGTGGCGCGCGGGCTCTAGAGCGCAGGCTCAGTAATTGTGGCCCACGGACTTAGTTGCTCCATGGCATGTGGGATCTTCCTGGACCAGGGATCGAACTCATGTCCCCTGCATTGGCAGGCCAAGTCCCAACCCCTGCTCCACCAGAGAAGTCCCTTTTGTCTTCTTTTAAATAATACAGGACTTTGTTATGTCAGGAGATTGAGTTACTAGAGGTGAACTCAGTCATGTGTCGCTTTTAAGCTTTGTTAGAGTGGGTATAGTGTAATTTTTATGCCAAGAATAGTTTTCCTTGTTACTAAGTCATAACCCTTCTGAGATATTTATTGAATTCCTTGAGTTTTCAATGTTTATGTTCCACTCTCACTGCTTCCAACTTTTAAGACATCTCCCAGTCCCATTTGAGCTCTGGGAGTTGTTGAACTTAAAATTCCCTGCTTATTTTTGCCTTCCTTTGTGGAGTTTTGCCATATTGTGTGATTTCCTGTTAGTAGCATACTCAAGGGGACCCCATGAAGATTTCTGGAGCTCTTTTTCTATATAGCTTCCTCATCTGGATCTCTGCCCCACAAATTCCAGCTGCCTTTGCTTCCTTGAACTCTAATCTTTATCCCTTCAACTCATTGATAGCACTCTACTCTACTTGAGATCCCCTCCCTGCACAATGATCTGCAAATTGACTTTAGGCAGGAAACCAGGATGATGGTAGAATTCATGTAGTTTGTTTTCCTTTTCTCAGGGATCGTAGTCTTACATGGTTTTTTTTCCAGCATCTGGAAGCAGACATTTAGCATATATTTTCCAATTTTCTGATTGTTTGCAGTGACAGGTTAAATTCAGTCACAGTTACTGTGTCATGGTTGAAATCAGAAGTCCCCTTTTCTTCTTAGGAAGGTAAATGTGGCTAGTAGAAAATGTGTAACAGAGAGAGTGGAGGCAGGCTTCTTTTTTTGCAGTATGCGGGCCTCTCACTGTTGTGGCCTCTCCCGTTGCGGAGCACAGGCTCCAGACGCACAGGCTCAGCAGCCATGGCTCATGGGCCTAGCGGCTCC
>NC_041224.1:50183432-50310135 GCF_002837175.3 Physeter macrocephalus
CATGAACCCGTGTCCCCTGCATCGGCAGGCGGACTCTCAACCACTGCGCCACCAGGGAAGCCTGAGGCAGGGTTCTTGAATGAGAGCAGTATTCATGAAGTCAGGACAACCGTGTACGTCTGGTCAGGTGTTACACTGCATTGTGAGTGATGCCCCTGAAGGTGTGTGGTGCACAGCTTAAATGACAGCTTTGCATGTAGCAGCGCTTAGTGAGGATACAAGTGAGAACATGTAGATGTGGAATTGATGGGACCTCCTCTTTTTTAAAAAAAATTTTCAGTACTTTATTTGTTCTTAAAAAGAAAAAATAATAAAAGGAAACTGCTCCAAATCCATGCCAATTTGGGGACATCCAAGAGTAGAAAATTAATTTAAAAAATATTCACTGTTTAGTCATTGAGATGGCACGTCTTCTTAATTGAGTTTGTAGTGTGAGGTGAAATGAGCCATTGGAGGTGATGTCAAGGTTTTTATTTTATATGACTTATTTATCACTATGGAGGTGAATAAGCCTTATTCACAAGGATTTTGTGAGGCTTAAATGTGCATGTGAAAATGCTTTCTAAATGACAAAGCAGTATACAGTTTGAAGTTTTGTGTATTGCTAAAGTCTACCCTCTGGGGACTTCCCTGGTGGTCCAGTGGTAAAGAATCCGCCTTGCAATGCAGGGGATGCGGGTTCAATCCCTCCTCAGGGAACTAAGATCCCACATGCCCCGCAGGGCAACTAATAAGCCCATGTGCCACAACTACTGAGCTTGTATGCATCAACTAGAGAGCCCACATGCCGCAAACTACAGAGCCTACTCACTCTGGAACCCGCATGCCATAACTACAGAGCCTGTCCCCACTGGAACCTGTGCACCACAACTAGAGAAGAGAAAACCTGCACGCCACAACTAGAGAGAAGCCTGTGCACCAGGACGAAGGCCACGTCCCCCAGTGAAAGATGCTGCATGCCTCAACAAAGATCCCGGGTGCTGCAACTAAGACCCGATGTAGCCAAAAATAAATAAATAAATAATAATAAATAAATCTTAAAAAAAATATCATTCACAGTAGTGTCAGATGCTTCACCTTCAACAACAATAACAACAACAACAGAAAAACAAAGTCTATCCTCTGGATCTCTACAGAAAAGCCTACATGATGCCCTTGTGTCATAAGTGACCTGAAAACGTTGCTCTAACTCCAAAATATCAGAATTCATATACAAAGAGGAATTTTTTTCCTCTCTTTGAAGAATTTAGTCTAGTGTATGAGAGTTTCTTAGTCTCAGGATTATCTGTTTAGACAGACCTTTAAAAAAATCCCTTTACTTCAGAAGAGACTGTTAAGACAAACTGGAGTGAATACCAGTGGAGTAGTAAACACTTTTTTTAAGTTGAGAAGATAAAACATTGTTTTCAATGATGCAGTCACCTCAGAATGAAGATGAAGACTGAAGTTTATGATGGAGTCAGCTCAGAGGTTATAGCCAAAAGTGCAGAAGTAACAGCAGTTTTTGAGGCCTTTATAGAATATTAACATGTTCCATTATCACAAGCATTACCACCCCAGTTTACCTTCCTACATTTTCCTCTTGCACTCATCCTTCTATATTATTAGAGGGAAAAGAATGCTTACACTTTTCCATGGTCAGGACATGGAAAGTGGGACGAAAAGTCCCACCTTTTCCCCAGTGAAATCATCATGTATAAGAAATGGACAACAAGGCCCAAATACAGATTACTTCTAAGTGAGCTGATTTTCTCTGCCTGATTTCTCTTGATTCCAGCCAGATTTTGTTGGTGACAATGTGTGAGAGAAAATTTCCTGATTTCGTGACTTCCAGAAAAGGTCATTTTCACAGCATTCTGAAAAGGCAAAGCAGTTGTTAACGTTTAAAAATATAGTTGAAATCCTTGATTTTATCTTTATTCTATTCAATTATTTTAGATACCTTTATGTTTTTAGGTGTTCTGGGCGATTTATTTCATTGACTGTTGCATTATACTCTACCCTAATTAAACATAATTTATGTATTTCTACATATGTTAATATTATGAATACTTATTAATACAGTTTTATCAATAATTTTTGAAAAGTATCTGCCAAAAAGCATCATAATCTCACTCTTCTAATTATTAAACCAGAATGTAAAGTTCTTTTGTTTTACTTTGTTTTATTCTGTAATTTATTCTAAGTACGTAGAGCATTGTCTGTTACATACAGGAATTCAGTCATTTTATTGGATGAAAAATTATAGATGTAAAACTCGATCTGCAAAAAAAAAAGTTGCCTTGAAAGTCAGGTATGAATTAAGAACATTTCTTTTAGGCGAGGATGATTTGACAATTTCCTTATCACATACACGCATCAGTTGTGGTATTTCTTTGTATAGAAAACAATGTAAGAAGACTTATGAAAAACATTCATAAAAGATATGAGTTGTATGCTTTATTTAACCAACATCTATTCAGCATACACTTTGTGTCAGGCTGTGTGCTTGGTATCTGGGATTATAAAGGTGACATGGGTATGGTCCTCCTCCTGGAAGAGCTTGTAATTTGTTGGGGAAGACAGTCATGTGAACAGGTAAATAACAGTACAGCCTGGAAAGTGCTTTAATAGAAATGATTAAAGTGTCACGAAGTAGAGGTTAAAACAGCTACTTCTGTCCAGAGAGTTGGTGCGTCTTTTGCTGGTGTACTAGGTGAAGGCATGGTGAGTGGGAAGACTGGGTAGGGGAGGGGCTTTAGATGTACTTTACAGTAGCCACTGGCAACATGTGACTAAATTTCTAGCAGCTAGTTACAATAAATAGCACATATTTAAAGTATAAAGTTTAATAGGAAACTATCACCACAATCAAGATAATGAACATGTATATCCCTTTATAAAGTTTTCTCATGCCCATTTGTATATCTTTTCTGCCTAGATTAGTTTTCATTTTCTAGAGTTTTTAAATAAATAAAACCACACAGAATGTCCTTTTTGTCTGGCTTCTTTCACTCAGCATAATTATTTTGAGATTTATCCATGTATCAATAGTTTATTCTTTTTTATTGCTTAATGGTAATTCCTGTACCACAATTTGTCTATCCCTTGTCCTGTTGATGGGTACTTGGGTTATGTCCAATTTTTGATTATTACAAAAATGCTCTTATGACCATTCTTAAACAAGTATTTGTGTGGATATTTATATGGTAGATATCTATAAGCTTAAGAAACTGCCAAACACTTTTTCTGCAGTAGTTATCTAATTTTACATTCCTACTTGGAGTATATGAGTTTCAGTCCCTCTACATCCTTGTATGGATACACTTGGTATGGTCATTGTTTCAAATTTTAGCCATTCTAATAGGTGTGTCCTGGTATCTTGTGTGTTTTTTTTGTTTTTTTAAAAAATAAATTTATTTATCTTTGGCTGCATTGGGTCTTTGTTGCTGCGCGCAGGTTTTAGTCGTAGCGAGCGGGAACGACTCTTTGTTGTGGTGCATGAGCTTCTCCTTGCGGTGGCCTCTCTTGTTGTGGAGCATGGGCTATAGGCGTGCGCGCTTCAGTAGTTGTGCCATGCAGGCTCAGTAGTTGTGGCACTTGGGCTTAGTTGCTCCGCGGCATGTGGGATCTTCCCGGACCAGGGCTTGAACCCATGTACCCAGCATTGGCAGGCAGATTCTTAACCAGTGCGCCACCAGGGAAGTCCCTCTCGTTGTGTTTTTAATACATATTTTCCTAATTACTAATGACATTGAGCATCTTTTCATGTGCTTACTTGCCATCTTTCATCTTGTTTGGTGAAGGATCTTCACATCTAAGTCTATTTTTAAATAAGATTATTTTCTTATTACTGAGTTTTGAGATTGCTTTAAATAATCTGGGTGCAAGTCCTTTATGAGATGTGATTTATGGATATTTTCACCCACTTTCTGGGTGGTTTTTTTTTTCATTCTCTTGAGTATGTTTTGAAGAGTAAAAGTTTTTATTTTTGATGAGATTCAGTCTATCAAGTTACTGTTTTACGGATTGTCCTTCTGGTGTTGTTATCTAAGAAATCTTAACCTAACCAATGGTCAAAAGTTTTCCCTTGTATTTACTTCTGCAACTTTTAAAATTTAGTTTTACATATAGGTCTGTGATCCATTTTGAGTTTGTTATTTAATATGGTATGAGGTATGGATTTGAAGTTCATTTCTTTGTATATGATTTTCAACTGTTAAAGCATCATTTGTTGAAAAGATTATTCATTCTCAAATGAATTCATTTGCATGTTTATAAAAATTTTTCCATATATTTATGTGTCTTTTTCGGTGCTTTATAGTGTTTCTGTTGATCTTTGGCTGTTTTTATGCAATACCACACTTGTTTGATTACTGCAGCTTTGTAATATGTCTTGAAATCAGGTAGTGTTACTGTTCTAAATTTGTTGTTTTATAGTATTTGGTTATTTTAGGTCCTCTGCATTTTCATATACATTTTAGTACTGTTTTGTCAATTGCTACAGAAGAAAAGCCTTCTGGGATTTTGACTGGGATTGCTTTAAATCCACAGATAAGTTTGGGGAGAAATGACATCTTGACAATATCAAGTGTTCTGACCCTCATGGGAAGATAATATAATTTTGTTTATTTAGATCATTTTAGTTTCTCTGAGCAATATTTTATAGTGATCTCTATATAGGTCTCTCACATATATTATTAGATTTATAAGTATTTCATACTTCTTGATGCTGTCATATATAGTATTGTTTTTATTTTATTTTATTTTGTTATTTTTTTAAAAGACTTAAAAAATTATTTATTTATTTATTTTTGGCTGCGTTGGGTCTTTGTTGCTGTGCACGGGCTTTCTCATAGTTGCGGTGAGCGGGGGCTACTCTTCCTTTTGGTGCATGGGTTTCTCATTGCGGTGGATTCTCTTGTTGCGGAGCACGGGCTGTAGGCACACAGGCTTCAGTAGTTGTGGCTTATGGGCTCTAGAGTGCAGGCTAAGTAGTTGTGGTCCATGGGCCTAGTTGCTCCGCGGCACCTGGGGTCTTCCTGGACCAGGGCTTGAACCCTTGTCCCCTGCATTGGCAGGCGGATTCTTAACCACTGTGCCACCAGGGAAGCCCCTATGGTATTGTTTTTAAAATTCAATTTCTGATTGTTAGTTACCAGTATATAGAAATATAATTGAGTTTTGTGTGTTGACATTATGTCCTGCACAGATTTTTAAAACTTATTAATTCCAGTACTTTTTTGTAGATTCCATTCTATAGAGATATTCTGTTGATGGTCATGTAGTCTGTGAGTGAAGGCTGTTTTACTTCTTGGTTTCTAATCTGGATGCCTTTATTATTATTTTTTTTTCTTTTCTGATTGTACTTTATTGCAGCTAGTATAATTTTGAATGGAAGTGGTGAGAACAGAACTACTTGATTTGTTTTGGATCTTAGAGGAAAAGTATTTAGTCTTTTACCATTAAGTGTGATGTTAGCGGTAGGCTTTAATGTAGTGCCATTTATTAGACTGAGGAAGTTTCCTTCTGTTAAAACTTCTGAGAGATTTTTCCAGGAATGGACGTTGGGTTTGCCGTATGCTTTTTTTGGATCTATAGAGATGATCACATGGCTTTTCTTTTGAAATTTGTTACTATGTGGGGGAGTTACAGTGATTGATTTTTTATTGTTAAACCAAGTTGCATTATGCAGATAAGCCCCATGTGGTCATGAAGAATTAATCTTTTTATATGTTGTTGGAATTTATTTGTTAAAATTTCTTCACGTGTTGATGAACATAGGTAGTTTTCTTTTCTCCTAATGTTTTTTTGTCTGATTTTGACACCACGTTAATGCTGGATTCATAGAATAAGCTGGGCAGTATTCCCTCTTTTTAAATTTTCCAGAAGAGTTTGTGTATAATTGATATTATCTCTCCCTAAAATATTTGTTGTTACCAGTGAAACCGTTTGGGTCTGGAGATTATTTTTGTTGGAAGATTTTTAACTAAAAGTTCAGCTACTTGGATGATTGATTTCTTCTTGTTTAAACTTTGGTAGTTTGTACTTCTCAAAGAATTTATATCATTTAAGTTGTTGAATGTATGTTGTTTATGTCATTTAAGTTGTTGAAATAGAGTTGTTCATAATATTTGCTTATTATCCTTTTAATATCTGTAGAATTTGTAGTAATGTCACTGTTCTTATTCTTGATATTGCTAATTCGTTTCTTCTTTCTTTTTTCCCTTGATCACTCTGACTAAAAGTGTATTAGTTTTACGGATCTTCTCAAAGAACTAGTTTTGGATTCAGTGGTTTTCTTTATTTTATTTTATTTTCTCATTTCTTTGATTTCTGGTGTGATTTTATTATTTGCTTTCTCTTTACTTCAGGTGTAATTTTTTCTTTTTAAGTTTTAGATTTTGAAGTCATTAATTTGAGACTTTTCTTATTTTCTAGTATAGGTCGTTAGTGCTATAAATTCCCCCCTCTCCTCAAGTACTCCTTCAGTAACATTTCATAAATTTTGATATGTTGAGTAGTTATTTTCATTTAGGTTAAATATTTTCTGATTTCTCTTTGATTTCTTCTTTGACCCATGAATTATTTAGAAGTGGTTGTTATTCAGGTTACAAATATTTGGGGAGAATATCATTTTAGGGATATTTCTGTTGCTGATTTCTAGTTTAATTCCATTATGGTCAGAGAACATACTTTGTATGAATTGAGTCCTTTTAAATGTACTGAGTCTTGTTTTATGGCCTGGAATATGGTTTGACTTGGCAGATGTTCTTCTGCTGTTGGTTGGTGGAGTGTTTTCTAAATCAGATCATTTTGGCTTACAGTATTGTTCAGGTCTTTTATATCCTTTCTGATTTTCTTTTAGGTTGATTTACCAGTTGTTGAGAGAGGGGAATTGAAATCTCTGACTAGAGTTGTGAGTTTTTTAATTATTCTTGCAGTTATATTAGTTTGTATACACATATTTTGAAGCTCTATTATTATGTGCATTAATGTTTAGGATTTTTATATCCTCTTGATGAGTTGACTGCTTTATCATTATGAAATGGCCTCCTTTATTCCTGTTAATATCTTTGCTCATAAATTTACTTTACATGATATTAATAAATCTACTTCAGCTTTCTTTTGATGTGTTAGCATTGTATACTTTTTCCTTATTTTTGTTTTTAACTTTGTTCTATTTAAAGTGCCTTTATTTAGGCAGCATGTACATTGAGTTTTGCATTTTTACCCAGTCTGAAATCTTTGGTTTTAAACTGGAAATTTTAATGTGGTGTTTGATATGGTTAGAGTTAAATGCACCATCTTGCTGTTTGTTTTCTATTGATATTTATCTCACATGTTCTTTGTTCTTCTTTTTCTGCCTTCTTTTTAGGATAAATTGAGTATATTTATGATTCTGTTTTGTATTCTGTCACCTTATTAGGAAAAACTTTTTGTTGTTAATTTAGTAGTTGTGTTAGGATTTATAGTATACATTTTCAACTTATCTTAATGTACCTTAAGGGATACCGTGTCATTTCATGTATAGTTCAAGCACCTTACCATAGTGTACATCCATTTCTCCCATCCCAGCTTTTGTGTTATTGTTGCCATACATTTTACTTTTACATATGTAATAAATCCAACACCAGATCCTTGTTATTTTTGTTTAATCCATCGTCTTTTTTTTTTTTTTTTTTTGCGGTACGTGGGCCTCTCACAGTTGTGGCCTCTCCTGTTGTGGAGCACAGGCTCCGGGCACACAGGCTCAGTGGCCATGGCTCACAGGCCTAACCACTCTGCTGCAAGTGGGATCTTCCTGGACTGGGGCATGAACCCGTGTCCCCTGCATTGGCAGGCAGACTCTCAACCACTGCGCCACCAGGGAAGCCCAATCCATCATCTTTTAAAGAGATTTAAATAATAAGAGAAACCCATATACATTTATTAAGTTACCATTCCCATTGCTCTTTATTTCTTAATATAGATCTGCATTTCCATCTGGCATCATTTTCCTTGTGTTTGAAGAACTTTAATATTTCTCATAGTGGAGATCTGTTGGTAGTGAATTCCTTTCAGCTTTTGCATGTCTCAAAAATTCTTGAGTAGTTCTTTGTTTTTAAGAAAGTATTTTTGCTAGGTATAGAATTCTAGATGGGTAGCTTTTTCTTTCAGTATTTTAAAGATTTGCTCCAGTGTCTTCTTGCTTTTATAATTTCCAGTGTGGAATCTAATGTCATTCTTATTTTTGTTTCTCTCTATGTAATGTGTATCTTTTTTCTGTGTTTGCTTTTAAGATTAAAAAAAATTACTGGCTTTGAGCAGTTTGATTATATGACTCGGTATATGCATGTCTTCATGTTTCTTTTGCTTGGTATTGAACTTCTTTGATCTGTGAGTTTATAATTTTCATCAAATTTGGGCAAATTTTGGAAACTTTCTTCAGATAATTTACTGTGCCCCCTCACCTTCAGAAACTCCAATTATCTGGGTAGAAGGACTCTTGGAGTTGTGCCACAGCTCACTTCATTAATTTAAAAAATCCTCTTTTCTCTTTGTGTTTAATATTGGATTGTTCTGCTATGTCTTCAAGTTTACTTCCTTTTCTTCTGCCATGTTTAACCTTCCATCAATCCTGTTCTGTGTAATTTTCATCTCATACATTATAGTTTTCATCTCCAGAGCTTGATTTGTGTCTTCTTTTTTTTTAAGCTTTTAAAAATTTATTTATTTTTGGCTGCTTTGGGTCTTCGTTGCCGCGTGTGGGCTCTCTCTAGTTGTGACGAGTGGGGGCTACTCTTTGTTGTGGTGCGCAGGCTTCTCACAGCACAGGCTGTAGGTGCGCGGGCTTCAGTAGTTGTGGCACGCAGGCTCAGTAGTTGTGGCACATGCGCTTAGTTGCTCCACAGCACATGGGATTGTCCCAGATCAGGGCTCGAACCTGTGTCCCCTGCATTGGCAGGCACATTCTTAACCACTGTGCCACCAGGGAAGTCCCCGATTTGTGTCTTCTTATATCTTACACATCTCTAAACTTTCTGAACATATGGAATAGTTATAGTAACTGATTTAATATCCTGGTTGGTTGGTTCTTACATCTGTGTCAGTTGTGGTTGGAGTCAGTTGATTTTTCCCCTCTCTGTATGGTTTGTACCTTTTTGCTTCTTTCTATGGCTAGTAATTTTTTATTAGGTTTCAGATTTTATTGTGATTTTACCTTGCTGGGTGCTGTTTATTTTTATATTACTAAAACTATTCTTGAACCTTGTTCTGGATGTAGTTAAGTTACTTTGAAACATCTTAATCCTTTTTGGTCTTTTTAAGATTTGTTAGGTGGGTCCAGAGTAGTGCTTGGGCTGGGGCTGATTATTCCTCACTACTGAGGGAGTCTGTTTTATGTACTCTACCAGTGCCTCAAGACTCATGAAATTTTTCAGTCTCGCTGCTGGGAGCAGATACTATCACTGGCCCTGTGCTTGACATTTTTTATCTTTTGGGGTTATTCTTTCTCCAACTTTAGGTAGTTTCCTTACATGCATGTGCTGATCATTACACAAGGGGAGCCCTCTTGCAGGAGTTTGCTTGCTCTCAGTGCTGCTCTCTGGCTCTCCGTCCTGCTTATTCTGTGAGGTCCATGTTCTGAATTCACTGCATCTGTCAGCCTCCACCTTCACTTCCCCCTAGTACCTCTGCTTGGGAACTTTCTCACGTCAGTAAGTTTGATCATTTGTAGGGCTCATCTGATTTGTTTCTTGACTCTCAAAGATCACTGTCCTTTGTCACCTGTTGTCCAGTGTCTTGAAAATTGTTGTGTCATTTATTTTCTCCATTTTATGCTTTTTTTCAGGCACGAGTATAAATGCAGTCCCTATTATTGCCTATGACTCGGTCTTTAATGGAAACAGAACTTCTGCCTGTTTATATTTAAGTTAGTTTTTTTGTTTGTTTTTAATATTTATTTTCTTTATTATTATTATTTTTGGATGTGTTGGGTCTTAATTGCAGCACATGGGATCTTCGTTGAGGCATGTGGGATCTTTTTTGTTGTGGCACATGCTCTCTTCATTGTTGCACTCAGGCTTCTCTCTAGTTGCGGCATGAGGGTTTTCTCCCTCTAGTTGTGGCCTGCAGGCTCGAGGGCACGTGGGCTCTGTAGTTGTGGTGCACGGGCTCCAGAGCATGTGGGCTCTGTAGTTTGTGGCATGCGGGCTCTCTCGTTGAGGCATGTGAGCTCAGTAGTTGTGGTGCATGGGCTTAGTTGCCCTGTGGTGTGTGGGATCTTAGTTCCCCGACCAGGGATTGAACTCATGTCCCCTGCATTGCAAGGTGGATTCTTTACCACTGGACCACCGGGGAGGTCCCTAAATTAGTTTTAAAAAATAAAATTCATTTCCTCAGTTGCACTAGCCACATTCTAAGTACTTAATAGCCACATATATCTAGTGGCTACCATATTGGAGAGTACAAGTATAGAATATTTCCATCATTGTAGAAAGTTCTGTTGGACTGTACTTCACTAGGCCGTGTATTGTTATATTGGGTTGGCCAAAAAGTTCGTTTGGTTTTTTTCTGTAAGATGTTACAGAAAAAAACCAAACGAACTTTTTGGCCAACCCAATATGTAGTGTGCTTATATATGTAATAAAAGCTCACATAAAAAGTGTAATTAGATTTATGTTTTGTTTTTGCCATAAACATAATAATTAAGTTTATGTTTAAGTTAAGCTTATATATTTCTGTTTACACAAAGGCATCTAGCTTGTTAATTTTGAGTTAACCAAATTTATATAACTTATATAGTGGATTGTGAAACTGGGACTGGGTTTCAGCTTCATTGCTCTTTTCTCTGCCTTATAGCATGGTGAGAAATTTCTGGCTTGTTGTGTCATGTCTTATTTTGAATTGTTTGTTTCTTGTGGCACTTATCATTCTGATTGATAATGTTCTGGACTCTTTGTATTCACAGGCCTAAGACAGTGCCTGGCATGCAGTAGGTGCTTAAATACTTTATTCAAAAAATATTTATGCACTTACTTGAGCCTGACATTCTGTATGGGATATAAGACTAATTTCTGTTGCAAACCTAATAGACTATGAATATGCATTCATCTGTAGAGAGGCTACAACACCCTAAAAGCAGAATGAACCTATATCCTGAAAACTTAAACTAGATTTCCAGTCATTCTACCAGGTGAGATATGGAGTGGCATAGCTGAGCTAACTTACAATCTAACAAAAAATAGTGCTCCCCTTTCCTCAGTGAATGTCGGAGCTATTTAATGTAGAGAGCAATGTCCAACGGTTAAATAAGAACTGTTGAAGAATTTTCTATGAATGTTAGTTAACTAGCTGGCTTCATGAAATATGGAAGCGAGAATCCAGCTTTTATAGGAGAAATACCTTGCATACTTAGGAAACCAATTTTCTTCAGTCCAATCTATTGTAAATTGAGAAATTGGGGACAGTTTAGTCAATATTTAAGTTTCTTGTTTTGACTTGGCTGTTTAATCTACTTAATTGTTAAGAACGAATTTCATATTCAAGTATCAAATGCTTATGCTATTACATGGTTAGTTATGCTTGTTACTATTTAATACAGTTGTTTAAAAACAGGTCATATCATGCTTTGGTGACGCAAGCAGATATTGAATAGATGTTCACAGGCATTTGTTTCAGTTAACTTTGGTCTTAAAAAGAAATAGAAGGATTATTATTCAGTTTTTTGACATGACAAAATTAATCTGAAAAATCAAAATAAATAACTACTATAAAATAGAGTGTATATCTCTTTTGCAAATGAAATCACTATCTCTTGCAAATGAAATCACTATCTCTGAGTTGTAAAGTTTGAAAATGCATTTGTCAAATATGTAATTTATTTGTATTCTGACTTATCTAAAAAAGAATTTGAGTTGGACATATTCACTTGCTAGAGAAAGGAAATGATTAAATTAAAATTTCCTAACTAGTACACATTTACTCTTTTAATAGTCATTTTATTAATAATAACTGCATTGTAGAATTTGGTGTGAGTCATTTTTGCAATAAAGTTCTGTTTTAAGTAATTTCAGAAGTCTTTACAAATGCATGGAGCAAAATTTAGACTTTCAGAGATTTGCTCTGAGATTTAAGGTATTTTAATAGCTATATCCAAAAGTACTTTTGTTAACACAAAGCTATTTTGTTGTGCCTTATCCTAATTCTCTGAGATATAAACTAATTTTTGAGATTAGATAAAACCATTAGTTCAGTAAATTAGTACTTACTGTATGTTCAACACTGTGCTAAGTGCTTTGAGGATAATAAAGATGTATTGGATGTGGCAGTGTAGCTTTATATATCTAACAGGAGAGAGAATATGTATACTATACTAATAATACAAATATAAACATTTTTGGATTCTTATAGACATGTTATAGAAAAAAACCTATAAAAAAACCTCAGTGAGTAAATGGGCTAACATGACTGTCTTTTCCCCCTTATGTATCTAACCTTATTGTTAAAATAAAAACCACTAGTACAAGACTCTATAGTTAAATTTGTATAAGCAGTCTCAAAATCTTATGGTACAGTGTCTAGCACAGTACAGTTAAACAGGTAGTATTGTGTACATAGTGTTAATAGATACGTGGGGAATGAATGCTTGTGAAAACTGTTCTTGAGGCCTTGTATCAGTAACTAACTTACACTTTCCATCATTTTCAAGTTGCAGATCATTACCCATTAGTGGGTTAAGAAATCACTTTAGTGGATCTCACAGAGCATGATAAAGAAATGGAACAGTATCACATGTACCTAGAGGATTGTTTTTGTAAAATTTGTTTGTTATTTAAATATACATTTGTGTACACTAGGTGGTGATATAAAATGTATTTAACAGTGAGTGGATTGTGGCTTAAAAAAAAAATTGAAAGCCACAGCTTTAGTAGTTGGTTTTAGCTGTTTTCAGAGTGTCAGTTTCTCTTACTATTTTGTAAGGTGTGAAAATGATTGGATTTTCATATCTGACGTGATGGGTTTGCTCTTTGTTAATGCTGCTTTGCAAAATGCTAGGTACTGGGGTTTAAACTCCACTCCAGATTTTCCTGTATTTGATAACGGGCCTCTTACAACTTTTTTCGTTCTTAGTAGCCTTTAGTCTTTTGGGTCACTGACCTTTAACTCATGTTAGACAATTACCTTTAAAGAAAAAAGACAACTTTATTGACATTGGAAGCAATAGACATTTTAATCCATATTAAGGACAATATCTCAGAAATATAAAGAGAGAAACTAGAATATAATTATATAAAAACAAAAACCAAAAAACACAGCATCAAGCAGGAGAAAATTCTTGCAGCTAATGATGTAACCTACCTGGGCCTCATTTTGAAAAGAAAGGGGAGGTTGTTAATAAATCTCTCAGGTTACTTTCTTATACAAATTTGGAACACTTGAGACATCTTTAACTCTCTTTCAGCTCTGGAATTCTACAAATATTTGGAATGATACTATAAACAGCTTCACTTTCAGGAATTCAGAACCCCTAATGAAGTGGAAGTGAATTGTGTTCACTAATATGTGTGCATTAAAATTACTTTACAAGAGTAAAGAGTCTGGACTGTTTGACAAAGTTGGTATAGAAAAATTAAATGCTCATAGCCTGTATATTGGAAAAAATATCTTAGAACTTTCCATGAACTGAATGTTTCTTTGAAGCAGGTTGAGGCTAATTTTTTTTACCCTCTGTAGTAGGATCATTTTCTGAAATTGTAATGAAAATCAATTGCAAAAGATAATTCAGCATTTAAGTACTCTTTAACTTCTATTTTCTGGGAACACATATAGTTCTTAAAATGAGATTATTTTCAGAATCGTAGCAGGTCATTGCTTTTATTGCTCTTTCACACTACTTGAATTTTGGATATGATTGTCATGGTCTTGAGGACTACTACAGTATAGAAAACACAGCTTACTCAGTTTGGGAATGTGGTGTGGTATAAGTTGAATAGAGATGAAAAAACAATTTCTTTAGGTCAGAAGTATTTTACATCTGGAAACGTACCCTCGAACTCTGGCTGTAGTTTTTCCACATGTGTCATTTATTAGCAAATATATTTCTATGAAATTTTGACAGAGTGTACTATGGAAATGGTTTTAGAGCCTCTACTCTTTCTTCCTAAGGAAAGCTTTAATTCTAGGCAGAATTTAGCTTTGTTTTGATAAGGTGTTAAATCTTCAGTCAGTGTAGGAGACATTCTTAACCAAAGTACTATGCCTGTACTGTTTTTATCTTTGCTTTAAATTTTTTTAGGAAAAGTGTTTTGAGATATTTGAAAAGGGAGAAATCTTTGATCAAATTTGAGTTGGACTCAGTGTTTTATTTCATTGGCCTTCATGCTTTAGGACATCTGCTTTATAATATGAAAGAGGGTTCCCACTCTCAACCTGCCCTCTCCCTCTTTTTGGATGCATCTGTTAATTTTGAAGTAACCCTGGTTCTCTATGAACTGTCAGGTACTGTTGATTCCTGTATTAGAGCAAGTGAAAATTGGTACGGTTGTGACAGGATGTATACCCTGTGTTTCAAGGAGGAATTAGCCAGAGTTTGAACATTGTTCATATATGTATGGTAGGGTGCTGCTAACTTGGTTCCCGGAGAACATGAGATTGCCATGGCAACAAAAGCTCTTTGAAAGCAGAAATCTTGGCAGAGTGGTTGGGTCTTTTGAAGTGCTGGGTGTTTTGATAGGAAAGGATCCAGTCAGCAATAAGCACACAACTGTCGGCCGGCAGTCAAGGAAAATAAGCATTTCGCTTTTAGCTTTAACTTGAGGGCAATATATTTTGTTTCCCCCTCAATGCTAATCTTCCTTCAAAACAAATATTTACATGAGGTTTTCTTATCACATGTATGCTGTTTTGGGAATATATAAGTTTCCAAGCATGTGCTTTGTGATGTTTTGGCTGGCCTAAAATTGTTTCAATTTTTGGTAAAATCATAGTTGTATAATGTGTTCTAATACTAATGGGTTCTGATATTAAAAGTAGAGTAGATAAAAATCAGTACAAAGTACTTAGTTCAGAATTTGGTATTGTTTAAGAACTAGTGAAAAACAAAAGTAAATCCTCAAACTCCATGATCTGCTTACTGTTTTCAAGATCCTTATCTGACCAACTTTCTTTTTTTTCTCTCTCTCTATTCTCCACTCTTAATCTCAACTTTCATCATGGTTTTGCTCTTGTGGATGTTCAGTCCTGCTTCTGGGCCATCATTCTTGCATAGCACGTGGATGTTCAGTCCTGCTTCTGGGCCAACACTCCTGCATAGCATGCCTTCTCATTTTTCTTTCCAAACACTACTAATCTCAGAATTTCCTTCTCAGGTTTCACTTTTGTTATTAAGCTTTCCCTGTCTACTGTAACCTCCAGGAATCTTTTCCTTCCCAAACTCTTGATTAGAATTTACATATTGAATCATTTATAGCTTAATACGATTTTACACATTTTTTTTGTTTATGTGTTTTGTGTTGTGGGTTGGACCAGTTTTTTTAGTAATAAGCTTTTTGTGGTCAGGAATTGTGCCCTCTTGTGTCTTATAATAAAGGACCAGACACATGGCTAGACTTAGTGAAAACTAATTCATTAATGGTTTTAATTTGAACTATGTTAATGTTCGAAAATTATGTTCAAATAATAGACTGTTTAGCTTTTTAATAGGTTGTATATATAGTCACCATAAACAATATATTATCTCGAGGATACTGTGTTATTTTTAATGCTTGTTCCCAGGGCTAATAATTTGTATAGATCTTTTCCCAACCACAATTCATTTTTTAAAAAAATATTTATTTATTTATTTTGGCTGCACCGGGTCTTAGTTGCAGCACGTGGGATCTTCGTTGTGGCACATGGGATCCTTTGTTGCGGCATGCAGGACCTTTTAGTTGCAGCATGCGGACTTCTTAGTTGCAGCATGCGGACTTCTTAGTTGCAGCATGTGGACTGTTAGTTGCCAGCAACCACAATTCTTCATCTAAACTGAAGAACCCAGAAAATGGTTTGGGTGACTTTTCTCAGTTCTCCCAAGAATGATACATAGTTGGTATCATTCTTAATGCCTAGGAAACAAGTAAATTGAGTACATTCAGTGAATGACTTAGGGTCTAGGGCTTAATTCTTATGTGGAACCACAGTTGAGAATGGGACATACATGTCATTTCTGTATTACACTCAGTTTCCTCATGTATGAATGACTAGCTTGAATCTTTCTATATGTTGATTTTGTTGTTCTTTTCTATTTCTTTTTCCAATATGCTGGTAAAACTTTTAAGGAAAGCCATTCCTGAGACCAGATGGAAGTTTTGCTCTTTGGTTTATTAGAAGCTATTGAAATGATAGCCCAGTTTTAAGCAGCACTATTGTCTGCAGATGTAAAATACAATTCCCACTCTTTAGACTAGGTCAGTATAAAATAGGGAAATTTTTGGTATTACAAAAACTCTTAAAAGATTTTCTCCCTCTGATCTGTGACTGAAGAGGGAGGTAAAAAGCTACCTGCTGAATCAGGCATTTTAGGATTATTTTATTATTCTGTCTGAAAAAGAATCCATTAGTTACTTGCATGCATTTTATACCTAGAAATGTTAAACTTCAACCTTTATTTTTAAAAGTAATTTTTCATTGAAGAAATATCTAAAGTACCTAATTAAGTTCAAAATTCACATTTAGCCCTTTGCTTTTGTTTACTGAACAGATCTAGGGGAAATGCCTAGGGCCTTAGGGGAGTGCCAGTGTCCTTTGGGTCTGATAAAACTTTAGGGATAGTCATCATTCACAGGATAGTTATTAGTCCCTTAGTATAGGTGGAGTAAAGAAGCTCTGTAGTTAATCATTATGGAAAATGCTTTGATGGTTAATGATTTACATATAGTTCTTTATTGTTTCTGATAGCATGAGTTGTATTTAGATGAATTTTCTTTAAAAAGTAATACTTTGTTTTAATTGTTTTGATTAAAATCTTTATAAAATGTATTATAAATTTTATTATTTTCTTAAAGCTTACCAAGTGTCTATCTTTGTCAGGGTTACAGTCATGGATATTTGTTGTACTTCGCTCTAATAGAGTGATGGTGTATTGTATTATGATGAAGGTTGATAGGGTTGTTTGACTCTATGTGAATCTTTTCCTGATTACTGTATGTTTATATGTGGCATTTAAATATTTTATTTCCTTGTTACCTATAGTAATTTCTCAGTTTCTCAGTTTTTAACAGGACTAACCAAGTTTTGACTTTTCTTATGTTGTAAAATCTTTATTCACCTCTCTAACCTAACCTGCTAAAAACTGACCTATGGTTAATGAGGTAAGTATTGTTAAAATCAGAGACCTTGTTGCTATTTGAAAATAGGCCTGGGAGTGATTTTCACCCCACTTGTGGAGGAGAGCACATGGGCTTTGTTTAAACTCTTTTTCTGGGCTATTTCTCTCATTGTCTCTGGGTATAGTTGATTGCAGTCACTTGATATATAAGTATGAAATATATGGACTGTTGTCATTTCTCCTTCAGGTGACTTTGATATTAAAATTTTTTTAAACACTTGTTTTTTTCTCGTGTGGTAGCAAAATTTATTTGAAAAATATCTAAATAAATGGTTTATATATATTAAACGTGTTTGAACATGAAATTTAAAGCCAGCCAATTGTGAATTAAAGGTATATCAAGTACTTATTAAATAATATAAATGTTTTTGGCATAAATGGATTAAGTTGATTGAATTTATAATTATTGATAGTGATATTGCTGCATTAAACTCTAATATGCTGTGATAAGGAACATTCTTTTGAATACATCCTAACGTGTCCTGATGTGAGGAAGCCTTTTCTGTAAATGTAAGGGGAAAAAAATTTAAATCATCCCTTTTGGTTATTGAGAGCGCAGACTGGGTTGATCAGTTAAATTCTTGTCAAGGACATTCGTTGGTACTGGATGGAACATAATTAGTTTACTAATTTGTTGAGTTCTGTATAGTTCGTGAAACTCATGGTTCTTGTTTGAGCCTTTCTTTAATTCTGGCTTCCTCTCAATCTTTTGTGTTTGTGGATCTGTCTAGTTCATTGAGTGACGAGGATAGGCAGAGTTGTATGCCGAGGACCAGATGTGTCTCTCTCTTCACTGCGATACTCTTGGCTTTTTGTTGACCTTTACATATAAAGGATTTGGCTAAGCTCAGAGGAGAGGAAGTGGGGAACCAACTGGTTAGGATTTGTTCTGGGTTAAAAAAAAAATTCATAAAGGGAGAGAGGATGTTCATTACTGAGAATTGGGTAGGGGCACTGCCCCAGGTTTTTCAGCTCAGCCTCACTAGGGTAAAAAATGGAGGTCAAGTGCAGGGCAGATAATCTATCCATTGGAGCTCTTCTTACCTGAGGAAATTTGAACACAGAAACCATAGTTGAATTGCCAGAAAGTGTGTGTTGTTTCATATTAAGCTAGTTAATCGAGGAACTTCTCTTTTAGCTAGATAAAAATATATATCAATTTTTGAGCTACTCATTAGTACTGAACAGGAATATAATTTTGATCCCTGTTTCTTTGGCTTGGGTTTAATTAGAAACAGTTTAAAAAGCTGGCCCCTGTTTTTTTCTTTTCGATCCATTCATATAGTATTACTCTTAGAGCACTAACCTAAGATGAATTAGATTGCTTTTCAGTTAATTTGAAACAAATAGGAGCCATCTGGAAGTGTAGTAACATGGCGTTGACTTTTACTCTGAGTGAAATGGGATGCTATTGAAGGGAATGACATCTGACTTAATGCTTTAACAGTATCTTCTTGGCTGCTGTGTAGAGCATAGTAGAAAGAAGAGACGAATTAGGAGGCTATAGAACATGTGGTTAAATTTTAAATGTACATTGAAAGTAGGACTGATAGATGTTAGGCCTCAGCAACAGAAAGAATAGTAGCTATTATTTGAGAATGGGGAGACTGAAGGAGGAACACACCCTTTTTTTTTTTTTTTTTTTTAAGAAATAAGATTGGGAATCTACTTTCAGACAAGTTAAATGCCTGTTAGACATCCAGGGGGAGATATTAGTAGGTAATTGGATATTCTGTTCTGGGATACCAGGTAGAGATGTGAACTGGAGATCCCAACTTGGGAGTCACTCTTCTTTGTATTGACATTTATATTGTTTCTACATTTTGCAATTACAAATAATGCTGCAACGAAGAATCTTGTTCATATGTATCCTTGTATTCCTGGAGGCACATTTTCAAGGGAAATTTCCAGAAGGGGAACCACTGGGTCAAAAAGCAAATGTATATATAGTTTTGTTAGATACTGCCAAAGTCCCTTCCAAAAGAGTTGTGCCCAACTTGCATTCTTACTAGTGATATTTAGTACTGGTCACAGATATCTTAGCGGTGGGAAAAAAACTTATTAGGCATCAAGTATAGGTAATTCACTTCTTTTATAACAACTTCATTGAGATATAATTCACATACCACACAGTTCACACATTTAAGGTGTACAATTCATATATGAAATGTCCAAAATAGCCAAATTTATAAAGATAGAAAAGTAGATTAGTGGTTATCTAGGCTGAGTTTTGGGTTGGTAGATTGTGGAAAGAGGAGTGACTGCTAATGGATATGGGTTTCTTGGGGGTGTAGTGTGATGAAAATGTTCTAAAATTGATAGTGGTGATTTGATGGTTGCATAGCTGTGATTATACTAAAAACTATTGAATTATACACATCTGAGTATATGTGGAATTTAAAGCCATGGGATCAGAGTGAATTTAGATGAAGAAGAGATCAAAGGACTGTGTATGTACTTCAACATTTAGAAGTTAGGGTGATGAGCAAGAGATACTTGAGAAGGCATGTCAAGAAATACAGGAGGAAACTAGGCAAGTATGGAATCATGGAAGGTAAAAGAAGAGAGTGTTTCAGGAAGAGGGGCTACTAACAGTATTAAATGCTGCTGATGGGTAAGTTAAGATGAGGATTAAGAGTTGACCATTTGATTTAACAACTCCAAAAGAAGCAGTTGTGGTAGAGTGGCAGGGACAAAAGTCTAGTGTGAGGGAGTTTGTGGAAGAGTGGAAGTAAAGAAGTTAGAGACAGCAGGAATAAGGCCCTTTACCCAAGAATTTTGCTCTTGTGGGAAAGATAGAAAAGGGGTATAGCTTTGTGGTGGTGGGGAGAGGTAAGTGGGTCAAAAGCAGTTTTAAGTTTTTTGTCTTTTTTTTAAGATTGAGAGTTAATAGCATGTTATAGGATCGTGGGAATGAGTCAATAGAAAGAAAAAGAACTGATGATACAAGGAGAGGGAGAATTGCTTGAGTAGGTGAGAGGAAGATGGATTGGGTTTGGCTAAGCAGGGACAGCTCATAGGAGCAGGAGAGAAAATGATGTATATTAGGTTATCAGTATGACTGATGTTTTAGAAATACAGAAGTGAAAATACTGTTATGGTCTTTATTTTGCTACTTTTTCTCTATATGACTTTTATTAAATCTGATAATAAGCCTGTGAATATCATGGTAAAATTGATATTAAAAGGTGTGGAGGAGCTATGAAATGTTTATGCTTAGAGTTAAGAAAACTGTTGAAGTACATTTAATTAAATAATGTTGCCCTTCACCATAAGTCAGTATCTGTCTGGTGGTTCTGTTAGCTATCAGTGGATGGAAAAAAGTTTCAAGGTAATATTTGTAAATCAGCAAATCCTAATAATCATTGTCAATTGTATACAATTAGACCAGTTAGTTTTAGCATGTCACTTAAGAGTGACTGACTATGGATGTGGAGTAAGTTTCTTTTTAATTGAGTTGGATATAAAATGGAAGGAATCTTTTTTTTTAATTGAAGTACAGTGATTTGCAATGTTGTGTTAGTTTCTGGTGTACAGCAGAGTGATTCAATGATTCAAAGACTATATATATTCTTTTTTGTATTCTTTTCCATTATGGTTTATTACAGGATATTGAATATAGTTCCTTGTGCTATACAATAGGACCTTGTTGTTTATCCATTCTATATATAATAGTTTGCATCTGCTAGTCCCAAACTCCCAACCCTCCTCTCCCCCCTCCCCCTGCCCTGCCCTTGGCAACCTCAAGTCTGTTCTCTATGTCTGTGAGTCTGTTTCTGTTTCATACGTAGTTCATTTGTGTCATATTTTGGATTCCACATATACGTGATATCATGGTATTTGTCTTTCTCTTTCTGGCTTACTTCGCTTAGTATGATAATCTCTAGGTCCCTCCATGTAGCTGCAAATGGCATTATTTCATTCTTTTTTGTGGCTGAGTAATATTCCATTGTGTGTGTGTGTGTGTGTGTGTGTGTGTGTGTACACATACACATATACCACAACTTCTTTATCCATTCATCTGTTGATGGACCTTTAGGTTGCTCCCATGTCTTGGCTATTGTGAATAGTGCTGCTATGAACATAGGGGTGCATGTATATTTTTGAATTATAGTTTTGTCCAGATATATGCCCAGGGGTGGGATTGCTGGATCATATGGCATTTCTGTTTTTAGTTTTTTGAGGAACCTCTGTATTGTTAGAATGGAAGGAATCTTAAGCTACATCTAGTCTAATTTTGCAGATTAGATTTTTGTTTAATATCCTGCAGACAGAAGAGTGGAATTGAATAGGAAAACTGAGATATAGACCCAAGACTTATGGAGATTTAGTACATGATAAACCTGACATTTCAGAGGGAACAAAAGGGGTAACCATTTTAAGAAATGGTTAACCATTTGGGAAAAGATAAAATTAAATTCATACCTCACATCATAAAGAAAAATAAACAGCAAATGACCAGAGATCTTATTAAGAATGAAACTATATGAATACAAAAAGAAAACATGGGTGGATTCTTCTGTAACCTGGGTGTAAGGAAAGGTTTTCTGTGACTCAAAATCCAGGTGCAACAAAGGAAAGATTGGTAAATTTGACTTTATAAAAATTTAAAGTAAGACTTTTGCATGGCAGAAACCCCACTAATGACAAAGCCAAAAAGATATAAAACTGGGAGAAAATACTTGCATTATATATCACAGATAAAGGGCTAATATCCCTCATGTAAAGGCAAAATAGAAAGAGACCCTAATAGAAAATAGGTAAAAAGACATGGACAGTTCTCACAAAAAGCTATAAAAATTTCCCTTAAACATAAGATAATCACTCTCACTTATAAGAGAAATCCAAGTTAAAACTTGCACTGAGATGCCAGTTTTCACCTGTTAGATTGGCAGAAATTTAAAAGTACAATCAAATACTTGTTAGCTGTGAAGAGAGAGGTATTTTCATACTTTGCTGATGGTAATACAAACTGGTATTTTGATGCCACTGTACCCCAGGTTGGCACAGGGTGGCTCAAGAAGTCGCTTCCTTCCAGAAGAGGAGGTCAAAGGAAGAGAAGATGCTGACCACTTCACTAGATCCCTTTTCCTAGTCTTCCCACAAATCCCTGAGATCAGAAGGTGGGAATTCCTGCCCACTTTCCTTTTTGGGCCTCAAAACTCTATGATCTCTCCCACCAAGACTGGCTTTTGAGATGCTAAAGGCGGGTTAAAGGACACAAACAATCCTTTCCCAAGATTGTAGTGGGACTACAACATGGGAAATGTTTTGATTGTGGGAAAATGAATATTCACTAACTCTTTTTTGTTTTTTTCAAAATTTTATTTATTTATTTATTATCTTCGGCTGCGTTGGGTCTTTGTTGCTGCGCATGGGGTTTCTCTAGTTGCGGCGAGTGGGGGCTACTCTTCGTTGCGGTGCAGGGGCATCTCGTTGTGGTGGCTTCTCTTGTTGTGGAGCACGGGCTCTAGGTGCGTGGGCTTCATTAGTTACAGCACGCAGGCTCAGTAGTTGTGGCACACGGGCTTAGTTGCTCCGTGGCATGTGGGATCTTCCTGGACCAGGGCTCAAACCCGTGTCCCCTGCATTGGCAGGCGGATTCTTAACCACTGCGCCACCAGGGAAGCCCACTAACTCTGTCTTGTCCCTTTGGTAACAAGTCATAGTCTCTCTTTCAGTAAATGGATTTATCAGGCACATGAGAGCAAAGGTCGGGTAATTGGAAAGGCCAAAATTAAATAAAATAATCCTCATTAACTGTCATTGCATAAGTCATGTATTATATATATGTGCAGAGAGACAATTTTTAAGTTGATAATACAGTAAGGAAAGTTAGCTAATCTGAACTCAACAATGCCCGGATTACATGTCATCAAATTTAGAATTATTTTGTTTGTGCTAGCTACTAGACCTGGAATAGAAGGTGATGTGGCAATTGATAGTAACATAAGTCAAATTAAAAAGTGAGTTATCCGGGGCTTCCCTGGTGGCGCGGTGGTTGCGCGTCCGCCTGCCGATGCAGGGGAGCCGGGTTCGCGCTCCGGTCTGGGAGGATCCCACATGCCGCGGAGCGGCTGGGCCCGTGAGCCATGGCCGCTGGGCCTGCGCGTCCCGGAGCCTGGGCTCCGCAACGGGAGAGGCCACAGCAGAGGGAGGCCCGCATACCACAAAAAAAAAAAAAACAAAAAACAAAAGTGAGTTATCCTGTTGGGTGAGAATATAAAATGGTACAAGCTGCTTTGGAAATCATTGTGGCCATTCCTCAAAATGTTTATCCTAGAGTTACCATATGACCCAGTGGTTCTGCTCCCAAGAGAGTTGAAAACATGTCCACTCAAAAACTTGTACATGAGTGTTTATAGCAGCATTGTTCATAGCAGTCAAAAAGTAAAAGACAAGCCAAATGTCTGTTGACTGATGAATGTATAACGTATTATATACCCATACAGTGGAGAATTAATTGGCCATAAAAAAGTAAGGTAATGAAACACGCTACAACATGGCTGAACCTGGAAAACATGATAAATGAGAGAAGCCAGTTGCAAAAGGTCACATATTGTATGATTCCATTTTTATGAAATGTCTAGAATAGGTAAATATAAAGGTAGAAAGTAGATTAGTAGTTACCTAAGCCATGAGGGTTGCAGGGAGTAGTTAGAGGGAGGAAGGGGAGGGACTGCTAATGGACATGGGTTTCTTGGGGGTGTTGTGTGACGAAAATGTTTTAAAATTGAAAGTGGTGATTTGATGGTTGCACAACTATGAATATACTGAAAACTATTGAATTGTATACTTTAAATATGTGAATTGTGAACTATATGAATTACATCTCAATGAAGTTGTTATAAAATAAGTGAATTACCTATACTTAGTAACTAATACGTTTGTTCCCTGTCACTAAAATGTCTGTGACCCATTCCTGTATACATTGCTGGTGAGAATGCAAGTTGGCACAACTCTTTTGGAAGGGACTTTGGCAGTATCTAACAAAACTACATACGCATTTGGTTTTTGACCCAGCAATTCCACTTCTGGAATCTGACTCTGAAGATTTGCCTCCAGCAATACAAGAGTACACGGGGACAAGATTATTCATTGCAGCATTACTTTTAATTGTAAAATAATGGAAACAACCTAAATATCAATACAGAGGAGAATGATTAAATAAAAACTATGGTACATCCACAAAATGCTTGTATATAAAAGAATGAGGAAACCTCTATGAATTGATATGGAGTGATTTTTAGGATTATATGATTAAGTATAATACCACAAGCAAAGTACAAATGAGCATCTGTACTATACTAACTTTTGTAAGAAATAAGGCAGCATAAGAAATTACACATATATCTGCAGATGAAATACAGGAAGGATAAACTAGAAACCACAGACACAGTGAATAGGAACAGGGTGGAAAGAATGAGGGATGGGAGTGGGATTAAAGAAATGGAGGAGGTTGTGACATTACTGAGTATACTTTTTTCTATGGTTCTGACTTTTGGAACTATGTCATTGCTTCACTTTTTTTGTTTTTTTTTTAAAATCTGTAAAGTTAGAGAAAAAATGAAAACAAAAGTGGACTAAAACAGAAACAGATGAACTCAACTGATTTCAAATGAATTACATAGTTACACTGTGGATTGGGATGGGGGCACACTAACACATTTTGAACACAGTATTTGGACTGTATGGCCTTAAGGCCGAAGACAAAAAGACCTCTTTAAAAAATAGGCTTTACTTTTTTGTGCAGAGCTACTATGGGTTAGCAAATCCAAAACTACTTTCTATGTATACCAGGATTGAGAAAATGGTAAAAAAATATTTTATGGGTAATGGAAGCCAGATTTCTTATTGTTGGAGGAGGGAGTTTTAAATATGCAAAGGGAGAAGGCTAGAAGGAAGAAATCTTGTGGTGTTCAGTTGGAATTTGAAGTAGAGATAAACTGATCTTTCTTCTTTGTGTCCATCCATCCATCAGTCTTTCCGTCTATAGAAATAATTATAGATGAGACAGGGGTGTGTGTTTGTGTGAGTGAATATATGTGTATGAATAAATGTGTATATATATTAATTTATTTCATACTCTTCTATATCAACCCCTTGCATGGATCTGCTTCCTAGATAATTTTTAGTCAGTAATTTTATCATTGATTAAACTTGCTAGGTAGGATATTACAAAAAAATTCATTTAGACACTCTCTTTGTTTTTGTTGTTTGGCCATTTACAGAATGAATTTGTTAAATACATTTGCTAAAACATTAGACTTGTAGCTGTTTAATTTAGTTTTGTAAATGTCCCCCCAAATTTTCCTTTAAGAAGAACATTTGTGTTATTGATAAAATGTTAGTAAAGAACCGCCTGTAATAAACATTTCTAGCATGTGCAAGTGGAAAGCAACATGTCTCTAGCAGTCTTTAGTGATTAATAGATTAAATTCATTTTTACATTTGGATTTATGTACTACCATCTAACTCATGGCGTGATCTAATAATAATCAAGATATGGTAATAGTAAAATATTAGTAATCAAGATGCTTTTATCTATAGTTGACAAAATGTAGTCTAAGGAAGAATTAAAGCTGTATTGAAGTCATTGGATTTGCTACTGAACACTAAATTTAAAGTATATAATTATATTGTGTAAAATTATAATCATCGTCTTATAATTTGTATATAATCATACGCCTGTACTTTGAGGAAGAAAATATGTGTGAATTGTAGGTATTTTAATGATTGTTAATAAATTAAGTAATAATTGAATTTTCTTTTGGTGATTTCAAATTATTAGAATCTCATCCTAAAAAAAATGAATTACATAATAAAGTCTGCCTTGCTCTATAACCTGTGTGAATATGTTAAAAAAAATATTCTAGTAACCCCAAACTAATTTTTTGTTTATTACTATTTAATTTGAGGCAGTTCTAAGCACTTATAGCAGAGAGTTGACACATAGCCAATGACAAGTAACAATTTTTTTTTTTTTTTTTTTTTTTTTTTGTGGTATGCAGGCCTCCCTCTGCTGCGGCCTCTCCCGTTGCGGAGCACAGGCTCCGGACGCGCAGGCTCAGCGGCCATGGCTCACGGGCCCAGCCGCTCCGCGGCATGCGGGATCCTCCCAGACCAGGGCGCGAACCCGGTTCCCCTGTATCGGCAGGCGGACGCGCAACCACTGCGCCACCAGGGAAGCCCAACAATTTTAATAAAAGTTTAGAATTAAGTTTTAAAAAAAGAGCTATCTTTGCATCTAAATTGAGGCCTCTACACATTGTTTCTCACTAAAAGTAGTCAGAGATACTTGGAAAAAATGGCTGGTTTTGTATTTGATGCAGGAAATGTACAAAATAATCCTGGAACATCTTGTTATACCAGGTAACAAGTAATAAGGAAGCTTCAAAGACTAATGGAATCTTGTTAGAAACACTCAGGGTCCAACTTGAAGAGCTTCCCATAGGCTGAAAATTGGACAGTTTGAGCTTTAATAATATCTATAGCAGATTGAGACACTTCATATATGTTTAAATACAGGAGTTCATAATGACTCTAAAAAATGACTGGTCATATTGGTGGAGGATGCTATTAAACCAGTCATTATTTTAAAAGTGGGAAATGAAAGAATTGCTTATCCTATCTTTCCTGTAAGAACTGTACCATTGGGCAACCAAGTAGATGATGAGGGGGAAATTTATTTTTATAGAACTCTTCTAGCTAACAAATGGGAAAGGAATTATAAAATTAGAATATCACCATTTTGTAAGCCCTAATAAGTTAATGAATGTAAGCATTGAACATCGTGGAAATTAACATTACTAGAGAAAAACAGCCAGAACATTTGCCTCTTGATGTAAGACAAAATACTACCCATGAAAAAGTCTTGCTCCTGCCAGAAAAAAGAATTGAACCTCAATCTGATCAAGCATCTAAATTAAACTACTAACTTATGGAAAATACAGAAGAAGAAAGTGTTAAATACTAACAGCAACCCTTTGCTGGATATAATCAGAAAAATCCAGACTGTAGGAAACTACAGAGCAACCAAAAATTTCTTCCCTCGCCTCCCAAGGTCTCAAAGAACAAACAGGAGGGGACACATTTAAAACTTAAAGTTAATCAAAGTTAAATAAAATTAGAAATTCAGATCCTCAGTTCAAGTGCTCAACAGCCATATTTGGTTAGTGGCTACTATATCAGACACTGCAGTTATGGAACATTTCCATCTTTGCAGAAAGTTCTGTTGGATAGGTATATTAATTTCCTAGGGCTTCCGTAATAAATTACCCACAAACTGGGTGGCTGAAATTGCAGAAATTTATTCCCTGACAGTTCTGGAAGCCAGAAGTTCAAAATTAAGGTGTTGGCAGGGCTATACTCCTTCTGAAGGCTGTAGGGGTTTATCCTTCCTTGCCTCTTCCAGCTTCTGATGGCACCCTGATATTTTTGGTTTGTGACAGCATATTTATCCTTTCTCATATAAGGACACACCAGTCATTGGATTTAGAGCCTACTCTAAATCTAGGATGATCTTATCTTGAGATCCTTAACTTAATTACTTGTTCAAAGACCCTATTTCCAAATAAGGTCACATTTGCAGGTGCTAGATGTATTGATTTGGACATAGTCTTTTTGAGAGACACAATTTTAACCTACTACAACAGTGCAACTAAACATTAAAAGGGACTAAGAGACATATCAAACAATTGCAGTATCCGGACTCTTTGGATCCTGATGCAAACAAACATAATAAAATTAAAAATTATGAAATGAATTCCCTGGGGGGGGTCCAGTGGTTAGGATGCCAAGCTTCCACTGCAGGGGACAGGAGGTTCCATCCCTGGTCGGGGAACTAAGAGCCCGCATGCTGCACGATGCAGCCAAAAGGAAAAAAAAAGTAATAAAATATTCCACTTAGAAAAAAAACCATATAAAAATTATGAAATGATCGTACATTAGGATAATGGATATCTGTATTAAAGAATTTTTGTTAGCTCTTTTATGGGTAATAATGGTATTGCAATTATTTTTAAAGAAAGAACTTTTATTGTTTAGAAGTACAGCAATATTTGCAGTTGAGATGAAATGATATATTGGAGATTTAAAAAAATAATGCAGGAATGAGGAAATGGGTAGTGTATAGATAAGGGGCTGCAAGCTACAGACAATTTAGCTTACAGCCTGTTTTTGTACATAAAGTTTTATTGGAACACAGCCATACCCATTCATGTACATATGGCCTATGGCTACTTTTGTGATATAAAGGCAGAATTGAGTAATTCAAACAGAGACCAATGGACTTCAAAAAACCTGAAACATTTACTGTGTGGCATTTTACTGAAAAAATTTTTTGACCCCTGCCTGGTATAGATGAAACAGGTAGACAATGAATTGATAATAGTTAAAGCTGTCTCCTTTTTATATATGTTTGAAATTTCCCATAATATGTTAAATTTTCTGAAAAATAATTGACTGTTTCTCTCATTTGAGAGTAAGAAAGAACTAAGCCTAAAAAGAGAAACAAAGGAAAATATAAATATTTTATTCTATCAATATAAAAATTCTATTTGTAATATTTTATCTCTTTGAGGTATGAAATGAATATGGTAAGAAGTTAACATTTGTTAAATATGGCTGTTGGAAACATGAGTCTTACATTATTTTGTATTTATCTGTATGCTAGAATATTTTTAATTAAAAAAAGCCAAACTCTGTTATGTTACAAATTTAAGTTAAAGTGTATAAGGGCAAACTACACATTTGGGAAAGTATTTGCAATATATAACAACAGTTTGAGAGCCTTATTACATACACATCCTTTATAAATTTCCAAGAAAAAAAATCTCCCTGTTAGAAAAAGACACATACATTGTTTGCCAAAGAAAGGCAATTGGCTGAGGTAAGTGTGGGAGATTTTTTTTTTTTTTTTTTCCCCGGTACTTGGGCCTCTCACTGTTGTGGCCTCTCCCGTTGCGGTGCACAGGCTCCGGACGCGCAAGCTCAGCGGCCATGGCTCACGGGCCCAGCCGCTCCACGGCATGTGGGATCTTCCCGGACTGGGGCACGAACCCGTGTCCCCTGCATCGGCAGGCGGACTCTGAACCACTGCGTCACCAGGGAAGCCCGGGAAAAATGTTTTTTAAAAAAGAGAGAGAGAGAGAGACCATAAGCAGAAAAGTTAATTTAAAAAATTAGACACTCTTAAGATTAAGAAAATTATATATATATAAAACCACATCACTCTATATATATATATATATATATATATATATATATATATATATGTATGGAGAGAGAGAGAGGGAGAGAGGGAAGGAGGGAGAGAGAGGAAGAGAGGGAGGGCAACTATATGTATATATAGGGAGAATGTAAAATTTGTAGTTTTGTTGTTTTTTGTGTGTATTTTGGCCAGTCAAGTTGTTTTGAAAGTAATATTTTAGAGTAAGTTGAAGTTTCTAAAGTTCAACAAGTGGAAGAAGAGTAATCTGTTTTTGGTAATTGAGTTTATTTGTTAACTGTTAGAAATTTCCGTTTGTAGAATATGTTTAACATCTTATGTATACTGATTGTTGAGATACTTCTCTAGAGGTTCTTAAACTTTAGCACATATCAGAGTCACCTAGAGGGCTTGTTAAAACATGGACAAGCCCTAGAGGGCTTGTTAAAAAATGTTAAAACATAGACAATCAAAACCTCATCCCCAGAGTTTTTGATTCAGTGGTTTTGGGATGGGGCACAGGATTTGCATTTCTGACAAGTTCCCCTGTGATCCGATGCTGCTGGTTTTGAGGGACCACACTTTGGTAACTGCTGCTCTAAAATGAAGAGAAAAGAGAACGAAAGGAAAAAAAGGTATTTGTATTACAGCAACTAAGCTCTGTCTTCGATGCACAAGGTTTATGATCAGTTGAATATACAGTACATGAAAAAGCATTCCTTTTTTATTTAGAGAATCATTTGGAGCCTTAAGCCTAGAGTTTGTAACTTGTACAGCTTTGGTATGTAGGTGATGATTTCATTTGTTTAGGCCTAGCTTTTTTGAACAAAACTGAGCTTTTTTTTTGAATTGTTTGAAGTATAGTTGATTTACCATGTTGTGTTAATTTCTACTGTACAGCAAAGTGGTTCACTTATACACATATATATGTATATACATTCTTTTTTAAAATATTCTTTTCCATTATGGTTTATCATAGGATATGGAATATAGTTCTCTTTGCTCTACAGTAGGACCTTGTTGTTTATCCATTCTATATATAAAAGCTTACAGCTGCTAACCTCAACCTGCCACTCCATCCCTCTCCCCGTGCCCTCCCCCTTCACAACCACAAGTCTGAAAAACTGACCTTTTTGTAGTTTATCGAGTTGCAGTGTTATTTAGGAGGATGAGAATGACTTCAAAGTGGAAATAGTGAAAAGAACAAGTGAGGTAAAGAAAAAGTATGATTCTACTAATATAAAACAAAACAGGGAAAAAAACATTTTTAGGGAAACATATTTGGTAAAATTATTTTAAAAAGCAAGGGAATGATAAAGCTAAATTCAATATTGTGGTTACCTCCCAAGGGAGAGTATTTATAGTCCATTATTTGTATTTATACCTTACTTATATGATATAAATATTTTCTCTTTTTTTTTTTTTTTTTTTTTTTTACTCTTCAGTAAGAATAAATCCTAAAGCAAAATGCTCCATTTCCTTCATAGAAAAAAAAAAATCTTAAGAAGACTAAGGCTCCCTTAGGCTTTTAGTTGGGCCTGCCAAACGCCCTAGGCCAGCACTGTATGTTAGAATTTCTGCAGTGATGAAGGCTTTTAAAATCTTCGTCAAATGTGTCTAATAAGCACTTGAAATGTGGCTAGTGCAACTGAGGAAGTGATTTAAAATTTAATTATTTAAAATTTATATTTAAATAGGCACACGTGATTGGTGTCTACCATATTATTGCAACTCTAGGTAGTTTAGAATATGGTTTAGCCCTTGAGTTAATAATCTATTAATAATTCTCCTACAGAATATGTAATGTTTGGTTTGCTGACATTTTGCTTAGGTTACTGATTTTTGTCTGTTATCGTGTGTGCTTTGACTCCTACTTCTGCTTCCTGTGTTCAGTGGTAGCAGTTTGATTTACTTGTTTTCTGCCTTAAATTCCTAAAATTGAGTCTTCAGGATCAGAAGCTACTGGACTAAAGTTTATTGAAAACACAGTCGTATTTTAGTTATAATGTTCTTTGAAATTTTCATAGAATAATTTTTTTAATGTCAGAATTTTATTACATGATTTTCTGTTGATTCTATTTAAAATATCAATGCCTTTGACTTTTCTGAGCCCTAAACAAAATTTATTTTATAATTTGAGTCATTCAGTAAATATTACTTGCTTGTTGTGAACCATGCATTCTTGAGAATTGGGGAATGATTGAAGAAATAGACTCTGACTTACGAGGTGAGCATATTTGAAAGTATTTTTAGAAAGCAGAATGTGCTTGAGAGAAACACATTGAATAGTCATATACTAGCTGGAGGAATGAGGGTATGACTGGGAAGAGACCAAACAAAAATGTTTATATATTTTTATTTCGTTATTTTGTCACTTCCTGGTAATGGAGATTGTACATCAAAGTTCTTCAGTGTTCCTATTACTATATAAATGTTGTGATTTCTTTTTTTTATTTGCAAAATATATATTTCAAAAAGGACTTGTACCTGTAATATACAAAGAACTTGTAACCCAAAAAAATGACAACCCAGTTTTAAAAAAAATAAGCCAGAGCTATCTAAAAATACACTTCATCAGAGAAGATATATGAATGGCCAACACCACTTGTAAACATGTTCAGTGTCATTAACAATGTAATCAGAAAAATACGAACTAAAACCATAATGAGACACACTGCACACCAATTAGAATGGCTAAATTAAAACAACAACACGAAATCATAATACCAAGTATTGCTGAGTCTGTGGAGCATCTGAATTCTCATTTCATTTCAAACGGAAATAAAAAATAATCCACGCACCTAGGAAAACAGCTTGGCACTTTCTTATAAATACAACATAACACTTACTGTATAACCCAACATTCCCACTCCCTGGAATTTATCCAAGAGAATAAATTGGATGAATTTATCCAATGAAACGTGTGTATACATTTTTTTTTTTTGAGAATCATCATAGAAGCCCTATTCATGATAATACCAAATGGGAAACACCCGAAATATTTATCAACTGGTGAATAAATTAAAACAATTATACCACAAGATAGATAACTCACATCTATATAAAGGAAAAGTACTCAGCAACAGAAAGGAACAAAATATTGATAAATGCATACATGGTTGAATCTCAGAAGCATCAAGCCATTTGAAGTAAGGCACTACATACTATGAGTCCATCTATATGAAACTTTTTTATCCTAATGATTCTCATATCCTTTCTGCTACCTAGGTGATGGTTATTGGGTTTACCTATTTAATATTAATACACTTTATTCCTTATGTTACGGCTTTGTTCTTCATCCTAGGTTGATAGCTTATTATAGTAATAGGTATTTTCCAAATGTCTGAAACCTGTCATGCAGTGCCTAGAAGTTAGTCTGTTTTCTCTGTCCTTGAGGGTCCAGTAGAGTCTCTTGATTCAGGTTCCCCAGGTGGATGTTTGCTTTTTGCTCTTGTTCCTTTTACAGACCAGCTTCCTTTTCTTATTTATCACTTTGCCCAAATTCACAAGATCTCCAACTTAAGCACTGTCTTTATGTCTGCCTCTTGGGTCCAATTCACAAGAGAACATTTGATTGTTAATAGCCAGTGGATTGACTAGTCTCAGATTGGCCACCCCTGTCTCATCCAGTTAGTTGGGGTTAGGCACGTGATTGTTAACTGGTATGGCTGCCTAGGCTGCCCATTTAATTGAGTGGGGTTTGTGATATATATATATATTATTATTATTATTAAAGCTTTTTTTTTTTTGCGGTACGCGGGCCTCTCACTGTTGTGGCCTGTCCCGCTGCGGAGCACAGACTCTGGACGCAAAGGCTCAGCGGCCATGGCTCACGGGCCCAGCCGCTCTGCGGCATGTGGGACCCTCCCTGACCAGGGCACGAACCCGTGTCACCTGCGTCGGCAGGCGGACCCTCAACCACTGCGCCACCAGGGAAGCCCTAAAGCTAATTTTTAAAAATTTATTTTATTTTATTTTATTTTTTGGCTGTGTTGGGTCTTCGTTGCTGGATGTGGGCTTTCTCTAGTTGCGGCGAGCGGGGGCTACTCTTCGTTGCATTGCACGGGCTTCTCATTGCGGTGGCTTCTCTTGTTGTAGAGCATGGGCTCTAGATGCGCGGGCTTCAGTAGTTGCGGCCCGCAGGCTCAGTAGTTGTGGCTTGCAGGCTCTAGAGTGCAGGCTCAGTAGTTGTGGTGCATGGGCGTAGTTGCTCCACGCAATGTGGGATCTTCCCGGACCAGGGCTTGAACCCGTGTTCCCTGCATTGGCAGGCAGATTCTTAGCCAGTGAGCCACCAGGGAAGTCCGTGTGATATGTATATTATAAACTTAATTAAATGAATTCTTCATGTATTAGGTTTTTTTGATTACATTTATGCATGTTCAATAACAGATACTTTTTGAGCACTTATAAAAATATACAGTGACAGGTGATGGTGCTACAAAGACGGCTAGAGGCAGGTATAATCCCTGCCCCAAGGAGTTAATAGTCTTATGGGAGTGACACAAAAACAATAAAAATAATGTAATACAGTGGTAATAAGCAGGTAACTAATACAAGTAGACTACTTAATAGTCATACCAAATAAGGACTCAGAGTTGGATTTCTATCCCTGAGACAAACAACCTGGCCTTGAGTAAGTTTCCTAAAATATCAAAGTACCAGTCTTTAAAAAGAGAGTGATGCACAGCTTCATTGTGTCACCCCAGATAATGTACATGAAGGTGTCCTGTAAAGTGTGAAGTGTGATAAAAATGTTACCATTGTTTTATTGGACTATTTCATTACCTTCAGTTTTACTGTAATCTCGTAATTTGGAAAGACTTAGTAAACTTCGTAATTTTTGAAAGACTGATTTTTCCTACTGCTCTAGCCTTGGAAGGTATATCATCTTTTTGAGACTTGAGTTTTGCTTTCTTTTTCATGTGGACATGAATTTTGTTGTGATTTATAATGTATTGCCCTTTTTTTATTATTTACTTCTCTTAATTCTTCTAATAGGTTCTCTGCCATTTTATCAGGTTCTTTCCGTGTGCATTGTTTTGCCTGTCTGTATTTTTACTTTTCTCTTTGAATTTAACATTTGAACTGTGATACAAATGTTTGAAGCTATACTTTTATACATAAACATTCTTTCTCTATATATTATTTCTACTAAGTTGCTTTATTTTTTAACTAAAATCGATATTGTTGGTATTGTTTTGTATTAACTCAGGTTTATATTGATATGTCATTATTAATTGATTAGTCAGGAGTAAAGGCAACTTTTAACATCTTTATTGGAGTATAATTGCTTTACAATGCTGTGTTAGTTTCTGCTGTATAACAGAGTGAATCAGCTATACATATACATATATCCCCATATCTCCTCCCTCTTGTGTCTCCCTCCCACCCTCTCTATCCCACCCCTCTAGGTGGTCACAAAGCACTGAGCTGATCTCCCTGTGCTGTGTGGCTGCTTCCCACTAGCTCTCTATTTTACATTTGGTAGTATATATATGTCCATGCCACTCTCTCACTTCATCCCAGCTTACCCTTCCCCCTCCCCGTTTCCTGAAGTCCATTCTCTACCTCTGCGTCTTTATTCTGCTCTGCCCTGCCCCTAGGTTCTTCAGAACCATTTTTTAAAATTTTTTAGATTCCATATATATTTGTTAGCATACAGTATTTGTTTTTCTCTTTCTGACTTATTCACTCTGTATGACAGAATCTAGGTCCATCCACTTCACTACAAATAACTCAATTTTGTTTCTTTTTTATGGCTGAGTAATATAACTATAGGTTTTATTGTTTAGAAGCCAGATATTTTATGCTTTCAAGTTACATTGCTTTCTGTAGTTAATTCTGTTGGGAAATCTGAAAATGAATATTTTGTTTCTCATTTGAGGCAGATACATGCCACTGATTGTAAGTCATGTACTACTGAATAGTCACTCACATTTGGATGGCTACCATATTGGATGAGTGGGTATCCCACTTAATTTTTCTATTGGCACTTTACATTAACAGCTGTCAGCAAAATTAGCTCTGCAAAAAGGTGGCTGATAAATATATATTATTTATTTACTATATGTATCTTGTGTTATGAATGATACAGTGTAGTTATGGAGTCTAGATTTCAAACAGTGGCATTAGGACGGGAATAAAACACAGACCTACTATAGCATGGACTTGAGGATATGTAAAGATGTTTAAAAAAACCCAAAACAACAATAAACATTTATTCCTGACAAAAAAAAAAAACAATGGCATTCGTAATGATTTGGAAGAAAGCATCTATATTAATTTTTCTTTACAAATTATATTTTCAGTGTTGCAAAAGTAATATATACATACACACATACAGAAAGTTAAAAAATATGAAGCAAAAATAAGAAAATAAAAACACCATATTCCCATCACCTAGAGATGACATAGTTAATACTTTAGTGTTCTTCTAGATGTTTTTCTATGTATATGTATGTACATTTGTATTTCTTTACTAATATTATATCATTGTACCTGTTAGTATATGCTTTTTAAAGTTAACAATTTCTACTTTTCCGTGTCAGCAGATTTTCATTTTATCTAATCCATGCTCACGTTTTTTCAGGTTTTTGAAAAAAATATTATTTGCAGTTGATCTGCCCAAACCAGGTCCAATCCAGGATAACTCATATTTGATAATTACTACCCCTTAAGTCTTTTAAATCTAGCACAGCATCCCCCCGCCTCTCCACACACACACCTTTTTCCTGGCACTGACTTTTTGATTAGACATTGCCTTTTGTTGTGCATGTCTGTTTTGTTGGGCGGTGGGGGTGAGGCAGCGTGTTTGGTTGTTTCGTGTTGGTGTTGTTTAGCTTGTTCCTCTATGTATTTTATCTTTTTTTTCTCAGCTCTCTATATCTTTTTGTTATTGTTATTCAGAAGATATTGTGCCATTTATTGTAGACTTTTGGGCTAATAAGTGCCTTCAGCTTGCTTTCTGAAAGCTGAGGCAGTAAGAGAGTATCAAAAATAGAATGTGGGGGCTTCCCTGGTGGCGCAGTGGTTGAGAGTCCGCCTGCCGATGCAGGGGACACAGGTTCGTGCCCCGGTCTGGGAAGATCCCACATGCCGCGGAGCGGCTGGGCCCGTGAACCATGGCCGCTGAGCCTGCGCGTCCGGAGCCTGTGCTCCGCAGCGGGAGAGGCCACAGCAGTGAGAGGCCTGCGTACCGCGGAAAAAAAAAAAAAAAATAGAATGTGAATTTTGTAATCAAGTTTCAAGAAAAAAGGGCAGTAGAATTTAGGATTTCATAATGATACCCAAAATACTTTAAAAGTCTGTATATCACATGATTAACTATTTTGAAGGTAAGCTTTAACATCCTGTATTTGTAACTTAGGCTTGCAAACCTTTATTTCTTCTTCCCCACCTTAAGGATGAGTTCATTCTAGGTCATCATTTTCAGCATGTCTAGCAGCCCTATGGTTTCAGTTACACTGTGTTTAAATTACACAGGGTACTTAGATTTGGAGGGAACCTCACAGAATCTCAGTTCTGCTATTTTTAAAAAGTTGCTCCCCCCCATTATTTCCATATATGCTCATTAAACAAATTTTTGAAAATATGGCCAGAAAGAGAAAAAGAATTGTCCATAGTTGACACCAAATCTCTATCTTCATTTTTATAAACTTTAAAATAATTCAAGTACACACATATTAAAAAGCATACAGATTGTCAGTATTCAGCTTGATGAAATTTAGGAAAGCGAATACACCCATTTAACTACCATACAGATCAAGAAATATAACATTACTGCATTCTAGAACTTGTTGCCTACCACTTCCTAGGCATTATCCCCTCTGGAAGGTAACCACTATTCTGACCCCTTTTGTTTAGATAAGTTTTCCCTGTTGGTGAACTTTATATAAATTGAATCATATAGTATGTGCTCTTTTATGTGGGGCTTGACTTTCTCACCAGTCTATGAGATTCATGCATGTTGTTCATGTAGTTCATTCTTTTTCATGGTATCAGCTATCTATATCTTGTATTTTAAGTTAGTGTGTAGTTTTAAATTTAGCTAAAATATAAACCCCCCTCTCAATTAATCTTTCAAGCAGATCAGTATGGTAGCTGTGAATACTGAATGATTTTGGTCCTCATCTTCCTTTTTGTTCAAAGACTAGAAAAGAAAGATGAGTTTTCATGAATTATCTATGTACACATTTCTTAATTTAAGATAAATTAATAAAAAGGAAATCTAGCTTCATTTATGTCCACAAATATTATTATCTCTAGCCTGTATTAATCTGCTTGAGTATAAATTCAGGTTATCTCTAGGGTTTTCTTTAAAAATATGTGACAAAACATTTAAATTAATATTTTCTTTAAAAAAATAAAATGATGTGAAGTAGGTGCAATGCTGAACCAGTTGCATACCTTACCTTGTATTAATATAACCATTATTGAAAATTAGAAAGTTTTAATTATAAGGTCAGTTCTTAAAATTCCCATCACCATATGTTGCAGTTTTGGGAAATGCATATTGCATAGTACAGAATGTTTTAATGATTATTTAAGAAAATGGATTCCTGAGAGATTTGACATTTTGTTACATTATTTATTTGAATTTCACTGCCTCTTAATTTTCCTTGTAATTGGGAAAGTTCTGATAGACTCTATCATACCAGATCTTAAAATCCACAGACTGCTAAAACATGGAAATATGAATAGAGGTATCTAAAAACATAATGTACAGAGTGTGAGCCTTGAAGCTTATATTTCTGAAAATTCCATCTGTGATTTTACAGTTGTGGAATTTGACTTTGGGGGAAACACGTTTGGGGGACTAAAGTTGCAAACAAGGATGAGTCCTTATATATTTTTATTTTTATTAACCCAGAACACTGAGGTAAACTCTAAACAGAAATAATTTATGAAAATTTTACGGATTTCATATTAGGTAAGCCTTAAGCAGTGAATTTCTGTTTATTGACCCTAATTACTGAAAATATTTCCTTCCCCCAAAGTTTCGGTGGAGTGGTTATATTCATTTTTCTCTTATGCAAATTGAGTAGTTTATGTCTTCTCCTTCCTTCAGGTTCTTACTACCTTTCTGATTTTATGACTCAGGAGTAATGGATGCCTGCTCATTTCTCATTATGGAGCCAGAGACAGACTTAGATGTGTGAGCAAGGAAAAAGCTTTGGAAAATCTTCACTTATTCAGTGATTATTTCTGGTCCTTTGCTGTGCTTTTTAAAACCTAAGGCATGAGCAAGGCTGAGCTCTCTGACTTGGATCAGGGTATCCTTTCCTAATCTAAATTCCCTTCTACATCAGACATAGGAGTCTTATGTCTAAGGCCTGGTTTTAATTTTCTTTCCTAAGCTTGAATTACAAAAACCTCTGCACCTGCTTGGTCATCCACTTTGTCATATATGTGTACATACATACATACATACATATATATGTACATGACAAAATATATATATGTATATATATATATATATACACAAATATATATAAACAATCTTTCAGTACCTCATTTTCTAATATGCCTCACTTGAATAACTGAATTGAATCTCTTAGTTGAGGTAGATGCAATCAGAACTGAATCTGCATGTATACAATTAATTAATGGCCCATTAGCTCGTAAGGAGAGCTTATCGTTGGGAAAGAATGTGTGTATATTTATTGGTGTCATAGTAATATATTGAGATGTAAAAGGTGACCCTGATTTTTCAAGTTACAAAAACATTATTACAGAAACAAAACAAAAGGAAAATTTCTCCCATCCAATTTAATCTTACCAAATTAAGCACTTTACTTTTTGTTTTAAATGATCTTTCAGCTGTTTTCTTAAGAAATACAGATTTTTCTTTATACCCATGATTTAGATGAATTACCCAGTTATATTGCTCAGTAATGGGCCAAATCACCATCATCTACTCTGGTTATAGACCCCCAATGTCCTTAGAATATGCTATCATTTTAGAAAATAGAGGATAAAAAGCACACCTGTGCTAATAGCAGCTGTGATGGGAGGTTGCTTTGTCTACCAAAAATTCTTGCTATTTCATAGCCCTTCCACCCAAGTTCAATTCAGGGAGTAATTGCTGAGCATCATTCATTTGTATTTGAGCACTCTTAGTGGTTTGGGTTGGCCTCAAGTTAGAGTACTGACTGTTGTGGAGGAGGTTAGTCGTATTGCAGGGCATGATGAGCAGTGATAAGAATGATATGGAGGGGCTTCCCTGGTGGTGCAGTGGTTAAGAATCCGCCTGCCAATGCAGGGGACACGGGTTTGAGCCCTGGTCCGGGAAGATCCCACATGCCGCGGAGCAACAAAGCCCAAGCGCCACAACTACTGAAGCCCACGCGCCTAGAGCCCGTGCTCCGCATAAAGAGAAGCCACTGCAGTGAGAAGCCTGCTCACCGCAATAAGGAGTAGCCCCTGCTTGCCACAAGTAGAGAAAGCCTACTTGCAGCAACAAAGACCCAACTCAGTCATAAACAAACAAACAAATAAATAAATAAATTTATATTTAAAAAAAGAATGATATGGAGTGTTGGGGGAAGGAGGTAAGGTATAAGTCAACCCCCAGGTGGGCAGAACTCAGCATACACTGACTTCAGTTAATATTTTGAAACATCCCTCTTCTAATCCCCCGAATGTTGACTTGGAAACTGTTGGCTTGGAAGATATTTCTTTCAAGAGAAAGTACAGATATTATAAAACCAAAAAAAAAAAACACAGTACTCATTCATGGCATTAAGCAAATTTTTACCCTTGTTACAAGCAAGCAAGAAGGATGAAAAATGTCCACTTCCAGATCTGTTTCTTTTGTTTCATCATCCATTCTCCTGGGTCTCTTCAAGGTTCATTCCTACTCCATAAATTCTCAAAATGTTGATTTCAAAAACCAGAAGAAAGAAAAAGGCAGGGGCCAGATATAAGGGAATATGGGAATAGAGGGGCTGGTAGGAAGGAAAGCTGGAAAAGCCAGCCCAGGAGTATTAATCCAGTGTTTACACAGTAAGGAGAGTGATTTCTTTATGTGGTTAGTAAATTTTCTATGATGGAGATTTCTGAAAACAAAGTTCTGAAATTATTTGAAAAGTGACAGCATACATTAAGGATTAAACTTTTCAAGGAGACAATTTTGAAGAGCAGCATAGTTTTTGTTTTAAGTGTTGACATGCTTATTTAGAAAAGAATTAGTCTTGCTGCAGATCATATTAAATGGTTTAAAATAGCTGATGAGTGGAACAGCTGTTGGTTGCAATTCATGATTCCATGATGAAGTGTAGATCTCTTGGTCCAGTTTTCAGTATCAAGCTGAGTTTTCTATCTTTGATTCTAGCCACCATTTAAGTCAAACACTTTAGGGCTTGTTGAAGTCTCAGAAGTAACAATGTAGAGGGATCAGAGGATGATTATTTTAGTAAAAATAAAAGTTGGTTCATGCATTTAAAGTCAGGTATTATACATGCTATAATATCTGAAAGAAAATTGAAGCTTCTAGTGTTCATGAGATGGCAACTCAAAAAAACAGACTTTACAGCTTTTGAGATAATAATTATACAACAGCAGTCTGGCTTGTTGGAAAAGGAAAAGGAAAAAAAAAGCGAGCCGAATAGTCCCAGGTCAGTTTCATTCACCTTTAAGATACTCCTTCCAAAGATAGATCATGCTGTAAATTGAGTGGAAATAGACTGGTGGGAACACTACTTGTAGCTATAGACAGGGCTATGGTGTAAGTAATCAGTTGAAATAAACTGCTCAAAAAACTAAAAGCTTGGGGCTTCCCCGGTGGCGCAGTGGTTGCGCGTCCGCCTGCCGATGCAGGGGAACCGGGTTCGCACCCCGGTCTGGGAGGATCCCACATGCCGCGGAGCGGCTGGGCCCGTGAGCCATGGCCGCTGAGCCTGCGCGTCCGGAGCCTGTGCTCCGCAACGGGAGAGGCCACAACAGAGGGAGGCCCGCATACCACAAAAAAAAAAAAAAAAAAAAAAAAAAAACAAAAAAAACTAAAAGCTTGATTTTTTTTTTTTTTTTTTTAAGGAATAGCTTTGGTTGGAGCCCTCAGTAAAATGAAAGGATTAAAATGAAATTCTTATAACATACACCAAGATTACAAGTGTAAATAATCATTAGAAAACTTCCATTTTCATAGGATGTCTTCTTTCTTTAATAGTTTTACCATGGATTTTGTTGATTGTTTCTAATCTTTTATCATTTGCATTCTCTTGTAAATCCTTTCTTGTAATATTTAAAAATTGTTATTAAAAACTAATGAGGATTAATTTTTTAATTAAAATCGCTTTATAGGCAGCTTCTAGGAATATTTTTATTTCTGAAAGCAAGGTATATATAATCAAAGCTTTTTAATAAATAGGTTCATTTTCTTCCTCATATGGGAAATATCCTTTGTTTCATACAGTACCGTGTATTATTTCACACATATTCTTAACAAGTGTTTACCTCAAATTGTTTCTTTTTTAAATACTCAAGTGTATTCATGGACTACTACCTAGTGTTATAAACATAATCACCTTTCAATAGTACATTGATCCTTCACTCATAGGAAGAATAGTTCCTTTTACTGCTGAAGCTCATCAAGTGTTCTTTTTTTCCTACCCATATGTTTTTAAAGTGATCAGTTATCAGCAACGTTGCCTAAGTGCATTTATAATTCAGGTTATATTTATTTTACTTACTCCTTCAATAAATATTTTGGCATGTCTTCTGTTTGTGCCTTTCTACAGAAAAGGTAAGGATCTTTTCACATGTTACATTTTTAAATTTTTCATGGTAGTATGAGAATTATGAAGCATGAAAACATCTAAACGTCAGGATTGCATTATTTTATTTAGAATGTTAGCTTAATGTATAAACTCAGAGATGCAAACGCTACTCTCAGGGCTTCTCGTGTGGTTGCTGTAAGTGAGCTGGTTGACTAATAAAATTATCTCTGAAGGACAAAGGTTGTAATCAGACCTAAAGGTTGTAATCAAACTCAATGCTCGGTTATGATGGCAGGGTGCAGATGAATACTTCTCAAAAGAATAATTCCTAAACATTTTCTGATTTTCTTATCAAGGTTTTCTTAGAATGAAAAGCTGCAAAACTATATAATATCAAATATATTTTAAGGTAGCATGTGCTTTAAAAGGGTAAAAATTCCAAATCTCAATAAACAGTCAATAAATATTTAACTGAGTATCTACTATACTTCTAGATTTGTGTGGGGACCTTCAAAGACTATTAAAATATGGTTTTTGCCCTTAAGGAAATTTATGGTCCTTTTTTAAAAAAACTTCTTTAATTTTTAAAAATTACTTGGCTGTGTTGGGTCTTAGTTGTGGTACGCAGGATCGTCGTTGAGACGTGCAGGGTTTTTTGTTGCAGCGCTCGGTCTCTTCATTTTGGCGCTCGGGCTTCTCTCTAGTTGCGGTGCACAGGTTTCTCTCTAGTTATGGCATGCGGGTTTTTTCTCTCTCTAGTTGTGGTGTACAGTCTCCAGAGCGCGTGGGCTCTGTAGTTTGCAGCATGCGGGCTCTCTTGTTGAGGTGCGTGGGCTCAATAGTTGTGGTGTGGGGGCTTAGTTGCTCTGTGGCACGTGGGATCCTAGTTCACCCGATGAGGGATCGAACGTGCGTCCCCTGCATTGGAAGGCAGGCTCTTTACCACTGGACTACCAGGGAAGTCCCTGTGGTCCTTTTTGAAGAGGCAAGGTTAACAGCTATGAAAATTTAAATTCAGGAGTTTTAGAATAACTGATGTGAGGTTCTTAAAAGTGGTACTAATGAAGTTTGAAGCTGTTGCTCATGTGGCTTTGACTTGAGCTTAAATATGAAAGGAAATGATGTAAGATTTGTTCTGTTTATTTAGGTAACAGCAGATTGAGTTACTTTTCTGGGACTACTTCAGAAATTTTAGGCTAGTCCTAGAATTTTAGGTTCCTAAGAGAATAATCTTTGGTTTAAATTATTTTGTAAGAATGTTTTATAAAAAGGGGATGTCCATCACAAAATACTTTAATGTTATTTCATTTAAAAAAGTAATTTTTAGTATCTTTCCCTTCTGTGTGTATGTATTCATTTTTTAAAAGTTTTTTTCTTTTTTAAAATATTTATTCTTTTAATTTATTTTATTTTTGGCTACGTTGGGTCTTTGTTGCTGTGCTCAGGCTTTCTCTAGTTGTGGCGAGCAGGGACTGCTCTTCATTGTGGTTCGTGGGCTTCTCATCGCGGTGACTTCTCTTGCTGTGGAGCATGGGCTCTAGGCTCGCGGACTTTAGTAGTTGTGGGGCTCAAGCTCAGTAGTTGTGGTGCATGGGCTTAATTGCTGTGCAGCATGTGGGATCTTCTCGGACCGGGGCTGGAACCCGTGTCCCCTGCATTGGCAGGCGGATTCTTAACCACTGCGCCACCAGGGAAGTCCCTGAGTACTCTTTACTTTTCTACCTTTACTCATGCTTTGCCCTCTGCTCATAATGCCTTTCTCTGACAACTGGGGCTTAAGACCCTCTCAGCCCCCACATCCTACTCTACAGTCCTGTGCAACCAGATCACTTGTCATCTTATCTATGAACATGACTTCCAATTTCAGTCATCTTGTTTTCCTGTAAGATTTTGTTTGCCCTGCCAGTCATGTTTGGTTATTCACTCATGTGACTCTCCTCTCTCACATCAGTGATTTTCTTGAGGATAGATGTTAATTACATATGTATTTGGGATACCTAGCATAATGTTGGGCACATAGTAGTTGTTGGATAAATTATTGAATTACCTAAATTCTCAATGCTCAGAACTAGTGGTTGGTTTTTGACATTTGTACTGTACAAGGTTAAGTTATGTGGTCATCACTTTCATAGATATATCTAGGTTTACAGCTATAAGTCTTTGTCTTTCTCTCTTTTCAGTAATAAAGAAACTCAGGGCTAATGGTGATTCATTTAACATGAACTGATGAAAGTCATGAGCTTATTTAGTCATATAAATCAGACAGAATTCATCAGAATTTACTGAAATATTAACCTTTAAACACTAGCTTTTTTTTTTACCGAAAGTTTATATATACTTTTTATAATTCTAAATTGACATGTAATTTTTACATTCATTCATTTAACAAATATTTATTGAATGTCTTCTCAACTCTAGGCACTCAGGTAGGCTTTGGAGATACAGTAGTGAGCAAGAAACACATAAGTTCATGGAGCTTTATTTAAAAACAAAAAGAATAAAGGTAAAGCATGAATATGCTGAATAATTCAAAATTTTAAACCTCTTTGGTTGATATAACTAAATTAGTTAAATTTAATTTAGATAATCACATTTTATATGTCTAATTTAGTTAAAATGTTATAATCAAGGTTTAGAATCCTTATGCTTTTAAAAATACAGGTAAATTGGAAATTTCTGTTGATTTTGATGGTGATTACATTTAATACAGATGTAATTATGTATTTACAGAAAATCTATAATTAGCATCTTGAATGGAGCTGGTTCACCTTACACTGACTTAATACCTGTCTGCTTCATTTACTTTTCTTTTTTTAAACATCTTTATTGGAGTATAATTGCTTTACATTGTTGTTAGTTTCTGCTGTATAACAGAGTGAATCAGCTATACATACACATATATCCCCATATCCCCTCCCTCTTGTGTCTCCCTCCCACCCTCCCTATCCCACCCCTCTAGGTGGTCACAAAGCAATGAGCTGATCCCCCTGTGCAATGTGACCGCTTCCCACTAGCAATCCCTTTTACATTTGGTAGTGTATATATGTCAGTGCCACTCTCTAACTTCATCCCAGCTTACACTTCCCACTCCCCGTGTGCTCAAGTCCATTCTCTACACCTGCGTCTTTACTCCTGTCCTACCCCTAGGTTCTTCAGAACCTTTTTTTTTTTTTTTTTAGATTCCATATATATGTGTTAGCATATGGCATTTGTTTTTCTCTTTCTGACTTACTTCACTCTGTATGACAGATTCTATGTCCATCCACCTCACTACAGATAACTCAAGTTTGTTTCTTTTTATGGCTGAGTAATATTCCATTGTGTATATGGGCCACATCTTCTTTATCCATTCATCTGTCGATGGACACTTAGGTTGCTTCCCTGTCCTAGCTATTGTAAATAGAGCTGCAGTGAACATTGTTGTACATTCCTCTTTTTGAATTATGGTTTTCTCAGGGTATATGCCCAGTAGTGGGATTGCTGAGTCGTATGGTAGTTCTATTTTTAGTTTTTTAAGGAACCTCCATACTCTTCTCCATAGTGGCTGTATCGATTTACATTCCCACCAACAGTGCAGGACGGTTCCCTTTTCTTCACACCCTCTCCAGCATTTATTATTTGTAGATTTTTTGATGATGGCCATTCTGACTGGTGTGAGGTGATACCTCCTTGTAGTTTTGATTTGCATTTCTCTGATGATTAGTCATGTTGAGATTCTTTCATGTGTTTCTTGACAATCTGTATATCTTCTTCGGAGAAATGTCTATTTTGGTCTTCTATCCATGTTTGGATTGGGTTGTTTTTTTGATATTGAGCTGCATGAGCTGCTTGTATATTTTGGAGATTAATCCTTTGTCAGTTGCTTCCTTTGTAAATATTTTCTCCCATTCTGAGGGTTGTCTTTTCGTCTTATGGTTTCCTTTGTTGACAAAAGCTTTTTAAGTTTCATTAGGTCCCATTTGTTTATTTTTGTTTTTATTTCCATTTCTCTAGGAGATGGGTCAAAAAGGATCTTGCTGTGATTTATGTCATGGAGTGTTCTGCCTATATTTTCCTCTAAGAGTTTGATAGTGTCTGACCTTACATTTAGGTCTTTAACCCATTTTGAGTTTATTTTTGTGTATGGTGTTAGGGAGTGTTCTAATTTCATTCTTTTACTTGTAGCTGTCCAGTATCCCCAGCACCACTTATCGCAGAGGCTGTCTTTTCTCCATTGTGTATTCTTGCCTCCTTTATCAAAAATAAGGTGACCATATGTGCGTGGGTTTATCTCTGGGCTTTTCTGTCCTGTTCCATTGATCTATATTTCTGTTTTTGTGCCAGTACAATACTGTCTTGATTACTGTACCTTTGTAGTATAGTCTGAAGTCAGGGAGTCTGATTCCTCCAGCTCCGTTTTTCTTTCTCAAGATTGCTTTGGCTATTGTGTTTCCCTACAAATTGTGAAATTTTTTGTTCTAGTTCTGTGAAAAATGCCAGTGGTAGTTTGATAGGGATTGCATTGAATCTGTAGATTGCTTTGGGTAGTAGAGTCATTTTCACCATGTTGATTCTTCCAATCCAAGAACATGGTATATCTCTCCATCTATTTGTATCATCTTCAGTTTCTTTCATCAGTGTTTTATAGTTTTCTGTATACCGGTCTTTTGTATCCTTAGGTAGGTGTATTCCTAGGTATTTTATTGTTTTTGTTGCAGTGGTAAATGGGAGTGTTTCCTTAATTTCTCTTTCAGATTTTTCATCATTAGTGTATAGGAATGCAAGAGATTTTTGTGCATTAATTTTGTACCCTGCTACTTTACCAAATTCATTGATTAGCTCTAGTAGTTTTCCGGTAGCATCTTTAGAATTCTCTGTGTATAGTATCATGTCATCTGCAAACAGTGACAGTTTTACTTCTTTTCTGATTTGGATTCCTTTTATTTCTTTTTCTTCTCTGATTGCTGTGGCTAAAACTTCCAAAACTATGTTGAATAATAGTGGTGAGAGTGGGCAACCTTGTCTTGTTCCTGATCTTAGAGGAAATGGTTTCAGTTTTTCACCCTTGAGAACGATGTTGGCTGTGGGTTTGTCATATATGGCCTTTACTATGTTGAGGTAAGTTCCCTCTATGCCTACTTTCTGGAGAGTTTTTATCATAAATGGGTGCTGAATCTTGTCAAAAGCTTTTTCTGCATCTATTGAGATGATCATATAGTTTTTATCCTTCAATTTGTTAATATGCTGTATTATCACATTGATTGATTTGTATATTGAAGAATCCTTGCATTCCTGGGGTAAACCCCACTTGATCATGGTGTATGATCCTTTTAATGTGCTTCTGGATTCTGTTTGCTAGTATTTTGTTGAGGATTTTTACATCTATGTTCATCAGTGATGTTGGCCTGTAGTTTTCTTTTTTTGTGACATCTTTGTCCGGTTTTGGTGTCAGGATGATGGTGGCCTCATAGAATGAGTTTGGGAGTGTTCCTTCCTCTGCTATATTTTGGAAGAGTTTGAGAAGGATAGGTGTTAACTCTTTTCGAAGTGTTTGATAGAATTTGTGTGTGAAGCCATCTGGTCCTGGGCTTTGTTTGTTGGAAGATTTTAAATCATAGTCTCAATTTCAGTGCTTGTGATTGGTCTGTTTATATTTTCTATTTCTTCCTGGTTGGTTCAGTCTCAGAAGGTTGTGCTTTTCTAAGAATTTGTCCATTTGTTGCAGGTTGTCCATTTTATTGGTATATAGCTGCCTGTAGTAATCTCTCATGATCCTTTGTATTTCTGCAGTGTCAGTTGTTACTTCTCCTTTTTCATTTCTAATTCTGTTGGTTTGAGTCTTCTCACTTTTTTTCTTGATGAGTCTGGCTAATGGTTTATCAATTTTGTTTATCTTCTCAAAGAACCAGCTTTTAGTTTTATTTATCTTTGCCATAGTTTTCTTCATTTCTTTTTCATTTATTTCTGATCTGATCTTTATGATTTCTTTCCTTCTGCTACGTTTGGGGTTTTTTTGATTCTTCTTTCTCTGATTGCTTTAGGTATAAGGTTAGGTTGTTTGTGATTTTTCTTGTTTCTTGAGGTAGAATTGTATTGCTGTGAACTTCCCTCTTAGAACTGCTTTTGCTGCATCCCATAGGTTTTGGGCTGTCATGTTTTCATTGTCATTTGTTTCTAGGTATTTTTGATTTCCTCTTTGATTTCATCAGTGATCTTTTGGTTATTTAGTAGCTTACTATTTAGCCTCCATGTGTTTGTATTTTTTACAGTTTTTTTCCCTGTAATTGATATCTAGTCTCATAGCCTGTGGAGGGAAGAAATACTTGATACAATTTTAATTTTCTTAAATTTACCAAGGCTTGATTTGTGACCCAAGATATGACCTATCCTGGAGAATGTTCCATGAGCACTTGAGAAAGTGTATTCTGTTGTTTTTGGATGGAATGTCCTATAAATATCAATTAGGTCCATCTTGTTTAATGTGTCATTTAAAGCTTATGTTTCCTTATTTATTTTCATTTTGGATGATCTGTCCATTGGTGAAAGTGGGGTGTTAACGTCCTCTACTATTACTGGGTTACTGTTGATTTCCCCTTTTATGGCTGTTAGCATTTGCCTTATGTATTGAGGTGATCCTTTGTTGGGTACATAAATATTTACAATTGTTCTGTCTTCTTCTTGGATTGATCCCTTGATCATTACATAGTGTCCTTTGTCTCTTGTAATAGGCTTTATTTTTAAATCTATTTTGTCCAATATGAGAATTGCTACTCCAGCTTTCTTTTGATTTCCATTGCATAGAATATATTTTTCCATCCCCTCACTTTCAGTCTGTATGTGTCCTTAGGTCTGAAGTGGGTCTCTTGTAGACAGCGTATATATGGGTATTGTTTTTGTATCTGTTCACCCAGTCTGTGTCTTTTGGCTGGAGCATTTAATCCATTTACATTGAAGGTAATTTTCGATATGTATGTTCCTGTTGCCGTTTTCTTAATTGTTTTGTGTTTGTTATTGTAGGTCTTTTCCTTCTCTTGTGTTTTCCTGCCTAGAGAAGTTCCTTTAGGATTTGTTGTAAAGCTTCTTTGGTGGTGCTGAGTTCTCTTAGCTTTTGCTTGTCTGTAAAGGTTTTAATTTCTCCATCCAATCTGAATGAGATCCTTGCTGGATACCATAATGTTGGTTGTAGGTTTTTTCCCTTTCATCACTTTCAGTATATCCTGCCACTCTGTTCTGGTTTGCAGAGTCTCTACTGAAAGAGCAGCTGTTAACCTTATGGGGATTCCCTTGTATGTTATTTGTTGCTTTTCCATTGCTGCTTTTAATATTTTTATTTGTATTTAATTTTTAATAGTTTTATTAATATGTGTCTTGGTGTGTTTCTTCTTGAATTTATCCTGTATGGGGCTCTCTGCGCTTCCTGGACTTGACTATTTCCTTTCCCATATTAGGGAAGTTTTCAACTATAATCTCTTCAAATATTTTCTCAGTCCCTTTCTTTTTTTCTTCTTCTTCTGGAACCTCTGTAATAGGAATGTTTGTGCATTTAATGTTGTCCCAGAGTTCTCTGAGAGTGTCCTCAATGCTTTTCATTCTTTTTTCTTTATTCTGCTCTGCAGTAGTTATTTCCACTATTTTGTCTTCCAGGTCTCTTATTTGTTCTTCTGCCTCAATTATTCTGCTATTGATTCCTTCTAGAGAATTTTAAGTTTATTGTGTAGTTCATCATTGTTTGTTTGCTCTTTTCTTCTAGGTCCTTGTTAAACGTTTCTTGTATTTTCTCCATTCTTTTTCCAAGATTTTGGATCATCTTTACTGTCATTACTCTGAATTCTTTTTCAGGTAGACTGCCTATTTCCTCTTCATTTGTTTGGTCTGGTGGGTTTTTAACCTTGCTACTTTATTTGCTGTGTATTTCCGTGTCTTCTCATTTTGCTTAACTTACTGTGTTTGGGGTCTCCTTTTCACAGGCTGCAGGTTTGTAGTTCCCATTGTTTTTGGTGTCTGCCCCCAGTGGGTAAGGTTGGTTCAGCGGGTTGTGTAGGCTTCCTGGTGGAAGGGACTGGTGCCTGTTATCTGGTATGTGACGCTGTATCTTGTCTTTCTGGTGGTCAGGATTGCGTCCAGTGGTGTGTTTTGGGGTGTCTGTGAACTTCTTATGATTTTAGGCATCCTCTCTGCTAATGGGTGGGTTTGTTTTCCTGTCTTGCTGGTTGTTTGGCTTGGGGTGTCCAAAACTGGAGCTTGCTGGTCGTTGAGTAGAGCTGGGTCTTAGGGTTGAGATGGGAGATTGCTGGGAGAGCTCTCTCCAATTGATATTACATGGGGCCAGGAGGTCTCTGGTGATCCAGTGTCCTGAACTCGGCTCTCTGACCTCAGATGCTAAGGCCTGACACCCGGCTGGAGCACCAAGACCCTTTTGGGAAGTCTGAGGTCTTCTGCCAGCATTCAGTAGGTGTTCTGCAGGAGTTGTTCCACATGTAGATGTATTTTTGATGTATTTGTGGGGAGGAAGGTGATCTCCACGTCTTACTCCTGTGCCATGTTGAAGGTCTTCTGCTTCATTTACTTTTGTAAATAAAATAGCAAAGTTGGGACTTTCCTGGTGGCGCAATGGTTAAGAATCCGCCTGCCAATGTAGGGGACACAGGTTTGAGCGCTGGTGCAGGAAGATCTCACATGCCATGGAGGAAGTAAGCCCATGCGTTACAACTACTTAGCCTGTGCTGTAGAGCCTGCGAGTCACAACTGCTGAGCCCGCATGCCACCACTACTGAAGTCTGTGTGCCTAGAGCCCATGCTCTGCAGTAAGAGAAGTCACCGCAGTGAGAAACCCACGCAACATGAGGAAGAGTAGCCCCCACTCACCACAACTAAAGAAAGCCCGCGCGCAGCAGCAAAGACCCAATGCAGCAATCAATCAATCAGTCAATAAATAAACAAAATAGCTAAGTCTTTCTGTTTCAAATAAACTTTCGAAATTAACCTCAGTAAATATTAAAACATCTTATTCCTTTAAATGGTATATTACATTTTTAAAGGAAAAAAATTCACATTCTACCCCTTGATTATGTGGAACATGCTTTAATGTTTCAAGGATGAAAAATGCATTTTCTGTAGAAAACAGATGAAATGGATTCTTGTTGACTCATGATTTAAATTAAGTCAGTTCGAAACAAATTTTGACTAGTAAACAGTTGTTCTTCTAATCCAAGAAGTAATGACTAACTGAAAAGTTATTTACATTCTATCTTATAATACATTATCTGAGTTTCTTGCCATATATGCATTTTGAATGCATTCTGAATGATCTTTGGGGTAGGCAATAGTATGTCGTAGGTGTTAGAAAGTCGGGGATTAAGATACGTAACAACTCTGCAAATAAGTTATTATATAAAGTGACTATGTAGAGTGACTGTATAGAATATGAAGGTTAAATGACATATTTGAAAGCAAACAAAAAAAAACATTGTTATTAATGCAAGGTTGTTATTATTAGAGATGGTATTTTCTATTTTATTGAGAATATGGGACAGTTTTAAGATTCAGAATTTCTGACTTGAATATTTTCTGTGAGCTGTAATATATATTGAGTCCCTTCTGTTAACCTCTCTCTCTCCTAGTCACTCTTTGGCTGTTAATGCTGCCTATAGTCCAGGGTAACATTTTCTTGGCAAAAGGGAGGTTAACAATCATTAAACAAAGGAGTTAAAGACATGAACCTCATTGTAGCTGCCCCTCCCTCCCACCCTCTCTTCCTTCTTTCATTCCTTTATACCTTCTGAATTTATAGAAGATTGTTGTTAGTGAAAGCTGTAGAGGGAAAACAGATAATTATATAAACTTTATTTTTTTAACATAGAAGTTATACTCCATAGTTTCTTAGCCCCAGACCTTGAGATTGGATTTGTTTTAGAATCCATAATTTCTTGAATTTTAAAAACTTGAGTTAGTGATATGTACTGTATATTGTATAACATTCCCCAGAGTGATCTGTGGTAGAACCCTGTAATCATATAGGGCAGTATTTTTGAATTGAAACATATTAACATGCACATTGAGTGGGATAAATGAGGACTATAATTATCCTTGTTTCAGTCCAGGTCATGTTTTACCAATAAATAAGTTATGTAAAAGTTTGGTTTTCAGAATGTTTTGGATTTTAGAATTTTTTGATAAGGGTTTATGGACTTCTCCCTCTTTGTTTTAATGTTCCCAAAGGTCTGTAGAGCCTATTCGTGTGAAGAGAGGAAGACCTTTTTTTTAATCTTCATGAACCATATGTATACCTGGTTGAGACAATGTGTATATATAAAAACACATTTATATTGGGTTTCCCTGGTGGCACAGTGGTTGAGAGTCCGCCTGCCGATGCAGGGGACATGGGTTCGTGCCCCGGTCTGGGAAGATCCCACATGCCGTGGAGCGGCTGGGCCCGTGAGCCATGGCCGCTGCACCCGCGCGTCCGGGGCCTTGCGCGTCCGGAGCCTGTGCTCCGCAACCGGAGAGGCCACAACAGTGAGAGGCCCACGTACTGCAAAAAAAAAAAAAAAAAAAAAACCACACATTTATACAATATACGTATGTGTACATATACATATATACAAATTTAGGGAAGCACGTGCATGTTGTGTTTGTGTGTGTGGCACAGAGAGAGAGAGGAAGGTGAGTGGGGGAGGGAGGGGAGAGAAGTGTGTGTTTGTGGATGGTAGGGACAGGGTAGGGATGGGTGGGGGGAGTCACGATCTGGTTCTGTGTAGCTGTTTCACCCTGTGCTAGCTCGGATTTGATTACTAACATGGTGTGAAATAAAACCTTAGTTGCAGTTTCACAGCTTTGTTAGCACTTAAGCTTATCACTAACAAATTCTCTTGACAGAGATAAAACCTAGAAATTCTGTGTAAAATTACAATCAGAATGTTCTGTGTGCCATACAAAATAACAGTAAAAATTTTTAAACAGTCAAAACGGAGTATGACTTAAACTACTTCGTACTAATCCTAAAGGAGTATGGTGTTTTACAGTCACCCAAAGAAGCAGTTTTACTTTGCCTATTTAATAATTAGTGAGTGGACTGTGGTTCAAGACAGGAAGTGAAGAATGCCTGAGCCAGTTGGAGTGGTAATAGTAATTTAGGTAAGCAGAAACTAATGTTCCGAATTGGAAATAGACCAGGCCATTGGGGATTAACACCATCCCATTATGAAAAGTCTCATGAGATCTCCGATGACCTCAAGAGGCTTGCACTTTTGTTTGTAATTGTTTATAAGAACCTTTGTAAGATTGTTCTAAGAGACTATGAAAAATACTCAGGCTATAATATTGCTTACCAGTAAATGTGGTAGAAATTACCTTTCTTTCTATTCAGTTGTAGAACAACTTATTTTAGTTGTTCTGAATCAGTCAGATGAAATGAACTCTTGGGTTGGAATGCTATATTTCTTTTTAAATATCAAAACCTTTAGTATTTCTTAAGTTTAAGCCCCCTAACCTTTACAAACATTACTGTATGAGAAGATAAACTTTCATACCCTTCCAGTACTTGTATGATGCCTTTTCTCCAATCTCTGTGTTCTTTGCTGACAGCAGCAATTGTATGTACTTTGTGAGGTCAATAAATGCTGATTTCTGCAAGAAGAAAGAAAGCTCTTAGGAAGTGAGCTTAGTTGTGAAGGGGAAGCACAAAGAATGAGGTAATTGAATGAGAAGTATTATTGCAAAGGATTATTTAAAAGTGTGAGTCAGAAGCCAAATTAATATTACTTCCCTTGGGTCTCCCAATCTTCATGTGTATATCATGATTTATTTTGGCTTACCTGGTTAGTTTATCCAGATATGTGGATGGTAGCGAACTGGCATTATCAAATTCTCTTCTTTTTTCATACCCAAAGCTGAATATGTATGCTTGTAACTGTAGTTCTTGTTTTCATAAAAAAGTAGTAATAAATTTAAAGCCATGTAATTTAAGGCTATAAAATAGATGGCATTTAGTGAAGAAAGGTTGACGTTATAGTGTATCTTTATTTACCCCAAGATTCCTACTTAATTGAAATCTACTTTTTTATCATTCCTTTTAGGATACCAAGGCTTATGAATTCTACTGTAACTTGCTTAATTCTGAATAATTATTTTTCCTATTTCAATGGGGCGCTAAATGCCCAAAAGGTATTTCCTGAAGTTTTTTCTTAAATGACAGAATTTAGAAGTTATTATGTAGTAAAACCAACTAGACCAACTATGAGGTTGAGGGAATTTTAGTTATGAGGTTTTTATTGTTTATTAATTTAAACTGTGTGGCTTGGAGAGTGGGCAGAAAGGGAAGAGGAACATTTTGAAATTATGCCCTACAGGTTTCAATCTTTGGTCAGCTTTTTGTGATGCTATAGATGACTGTAATTTGAAACTTGAAGTCTGAAAGGTTTGTGGATTAGATGATTCACATACTGTTGGGTTTTCCACATGGCTTAAATTCTTTATAGAAACAGTTTTACAGACACATAGCATGAGAACTGGATCATATTTATTCCATAGGTTTTGAAAACCAGTGACCTATGTTCTAAGAAGATGAAAGTCTGGTTTTATTCAACATTGTAAAAAAATTGCCTTATATGCCTTATATTATTGCTTACATTTCAGTTTTTTGATGTTTGTATTATCCGTGTTGACTCAAATTAACCGAAAGTGTCGACAGAACCACAGAAAAAAAATTGAAATCATGTTGCTGAATACAATTTAAATACTACTTTAAAAAATAAAACTATACGCTTACAGTTTGTTATGTATGATCTGTGTTTCCATGAGGAAATGTTGATTAAGTAGTTTCCATTTTGGTATTACAGTATGTCCTGTTGTAAGTTGCTGACTGTGGAAAAATCTTTTAAGTCAAAAAAGCTGCTCAGCTTAAACCCCTAGATTTACTATGGCAGAAACCAGAAATAGAAATCTACCAGCAATTTTATAATCTATTGAATTCCTGTACATCTTTTAGAGTAAGTTAGTTTTAAAAGAAGTTGTTGACTGTAGAACTGAATTACTTTTGTATATCCTTGTACACAAAGGGTCTTACTTGATTTACTAAATACATGTCTGCAGCTTTTTCAAAGAAGGAAGCCCTAGCCTAGAGTGACAGAATTTTCTGTTTAGTATACTTGTGAGAGATGTTGTTAACTTATAAAATAAACTAATTAAATATAATTCTGACAAAACTTGTTTATATGTAATATTTAGCAGGATAGATTTATTTTGGATGAAACAAAAAGTCTTCAAAATCTATTTTCTGTTAAATGAGTAGCTTATCTTTGTATTTTTTGAGGGTATTTGACTATCCTTGATAACAGAAAAAAGAATCTGGATTTGTAATATTAGTCTACCTAAGTAAGACAAGTTTTTTGAAGATACTTGAATTTTTCTGTCTGCTTACAAAGTGCAGTAATTCAGTGTTAAGTGAGATTAAGTCTTTGCCGTTAAATTATTCCTAATAGGGGCTGTAGAGTGTGGTTTTGTCTTCTGAATAAATGTTTTAAGTTTCTCGTTTAGTGCTTGCTTCTATTATTAAGAGAAGAGAAAGATGAGGACAGCTTCATGTAGCTGCCGTTTTACATGAAGTTAAAAGACTCTAGTCAGTGTTAAGTAGCTGTGGAATCTTTATTTCTTTGTAGTAGTTTTGGTGCATGGCATGATCAATAATTTTTACTTTCAAAAAGCTGTTATTTTTACATTTTAATGATTCAGTTTTTTTTTACCAATTAACATTGTACTAAAAGGGAATAGAAATGTGGGTGGCACTTGGAAAGAAAAGCTGCTGTTTGTAGTCTGATAATGTGGTATTTTAAGTTTATGCTTTGGAGAATTAAATTTGGACTTTGACATCCTTCAGAAGTAAGACTTAGATGCATTTTCAAGAAAAACCCAGGAAATAAACTAGCGTGAAGGCTGGTTTTTGTTTCAGAACACGGTGAAGATGTGACTTTTAAAATGCCTTCTAGGGCTTCCCTGGTGGCGCAGTGGTTGTGAGTCCGCCTGCCGATGCAGGGGACGCGGGTTCGTGCCCCGGTCTGGGAGGATCCCACATGCCGCGGAGCGGCTAGGCCCGTGAGCCATGGCCGCTGAGCCTGCGTGTCCGGAGCCTGTGCTCCGCAACTGGAGAGGCCACAACAGTGAGAGGCCCGCGTACCGCAAAAAAATAAAAAAAATTAAAAAAAAAAAATGCCTTCTAACCATTCAAAGTAAACCTCTCATTTATCAAGTTAGAGTTAAATTGTTCACAGTGACATGTATATTAGTATGTCGTCTTATGTTTACGAAGTTAATGATGTGCTTCAAAATAACAGCTAAAACATATAAGCAATAATTATTGAACAAGGAAATTAAAATACTATTCATGAATACAGTGAAGATTGTTCATTGCACCTTAGTGTTAGCAGAATATTTTAATAGCAACATTTTATTTTCTATCAGTAAAAATATACTTTTGTTTGAATTGTTAACACAAAATTATGCTGTCCAAGTATGACTTTAAATGTTAATGCTATAGTTATAAAGAGCATGTGGAGTGTGCATAGAATATACTTGGGCTTTTAATCACCATTTTTAAAATGTTTTGAAAGATACATTAAAGTTAACATCAGTATAGTAGACAATTAATATTTGAATTGAACTTCAAATTGTATTAAGAATCTTGTAGTGTGCCTGAACATTAATTACAAAGTACTGACTGAGAGATCAGACCAACAACTCTGACTTTTGATAAGCAAAGCAGAGGAGCTTTTTTATGTATGGTGAAAGATGTAAAAACATCATTTTACTTCTTAATAGTCTGATTAATAGATATTGGTGAATACCAAAGTGTTACTGAACCTGTATGTACGTAACCACATGACTACAATTCAAGTCACTGATACCTTTGTTCTATACGTTCTCGTAAAAGTACACTATAATCTTTTAAAACTAATTCCTGGTTCTAACAAAGATACGCTCACTTAAGAAAATTTGGAAAGTACAGAAAAAAAGGTGGAAATAACGTTTACCAAGATATGTTAACTATATTTTGACATTTTTATGTTGATTTTCTTTGTGCTCTTTGTCATATGTATATATATCATACATGTTTATACCAACATTTAAATTGGGATCATACTGCTTCTGTAATGGTATTAGATTTTAACATTGGAAATATTCGTTCTTTATAATCATATTTACATGCTATAGCTAGAATTTATAGGGAAACATAGTTTTTGCTTTAGAGAAGAGGTCAGCAAGTTTTTTCTGAAAGGGCCAAATAGTAAAATATTTTGGACTTGGCAGGCCAAGAACAAAATTCAGGATAGAATACAGATTCTCATAACCATTTAAACCGTAACCATTAAAAAATTTCAGGGCTTCCTTGGTGGCACAGTGGTTGGGAGTCCGCCTGCCGATGCAGGGGATACAGGTTCGTGCCTCGGTCCGGGAGGATCCCACATGCCGCAGAGCGACTGGGCCCGTGAGCCGTGGCCGCTGAGCCTGCACTTCCGGAGCCTGTGCTCTGCAACGGGAGAGGCCACAACAGTGAAAGGCCCGTGTACAGCAAAAAAAAAAAAAAAAAAAATTTCAGAACCATTCTTAACTTGTGGGACTTAAAAAAATAGACAGCTCTCTGGATTTTGCCCATCAGATGTAGTTTGCCATACTCTGCTTTAGAAGATTATTTGCTTGTATTTTATTTATATTTTACAATGTGTATGTGTCTAAATCTTTCTTTAACAGTTCTTGATATTACTACCTCAAAGGCACTGAGCCGGCCACTGTGTTAAAACCCAAGGACCCAGATTGTAATTCTAGTCTTATTGCTGCAGGAATCAGTTTGCTGGTTCCTAGAGGGAATGCTAACTTTGACTTGGTAAGATATGGTACTTGCTGTCTCCGTATTAGAAAAACTGGCTGAGCTTAGAAGTGAACATAATTCAGCCTTTACAGGAAATAGGAAAGAGTTATACTTGGATCTGATTCTAGGAGATGAGGATATTGTGTAGGAGGTGTTAGACCTACCTGGAGGTGTTATTTAGCCTTAAAATGTCAAGGCTGCCCTCCCAAATCTAGTTCTCCTTGACCTGGCTGTGTTCCCTTTTTAGTATCCATTTTTCTAACTTCAGAGAGAGAACGAAATAATCATGTGTGGATGTTACTATATTATATGGATGTTATATTATTAAGTTATATATGAAGGTAAAGGAGTAAAGATGGAAAAGATAGAAAAAATAAAGAAGCTAAAAATAAATGTCAAAAAGCACTTTTTCTTGTCTTAGGATAAAGATTGTATCTTAAAATGTATCCGGAAGGGAAAAACTGCTGTTGGTATTGCAGTGATACTGTTTATTGTTAAGTATAGTTTTTTGTGCATGTGTTTAAATATTATAGTTTCTATTTTCATTTTATGTGCAAAGCTTTTCCAGTTAACGCTTGTCTGTTTGTTGTTATTTATGATGTCGTCAATGAAAGAAAATGTGTTTGGAGCAGAACAGTAGATTTTAAAATAAGATTTCATGCTGTTATTTCAACCTGTATCCCTAGTGATATGATACAAAAGCCAGTGTTCTGCTTCCTTTCTTGGGGCATATTTACAAACTTACTTACAGACTCATAGTTATTGGACAGTTGTAAACTGAAGCTTTATCCAAACAAAGCTTTGTTATTAAGATGATTTTCCTTTATGGTGCTTGTATTTGTCAGGAACATTTAGGGGGATAGGGTGCTTGTATTTTTATTTGCCCTTCTAACCAGCAGTTTAAATACTGAATCCACACATTTGAGTGGTAAATCCTAGATTGCATTTCATAGCTTCTGTTGCCTGTAATATTGGAAGTACTTGTTTTAATAAGAAAGGAGTGATAATTAGTTTCTAACATGGAGGAGATTGCTGTTTTTAATACTGCTCTACTTGTCTGTTGGCCTGTAACATCCTTCCTGCAGAACTTGGAGCAGAGGTAGTATGTGTTTCAGTGGGCCAATGTGTTCTTCTTGGAGTATGTTTTGGAATATTGCCAAACTTTTAAGAATTTATTAACAACTTTGACCAGAACACCTAAATTAAAAATTTCTTATCATTCTTTAGATTTGTTAACTGAATTCTCAGGTGTTGGCTTTAATTTCCCAGGCCCCTTATATGGAACTAGGTCATGTAATGAAATAGGATATTCCTGACCCACCATCTCACTCACTAAAGTTTTTCCATTAATGGTAAAGGATTTGTACTGATTTGTGCGACCATCCTTCCCTGATTCCTTTGCCTTTTTTCTCTCTTCTGCCTTCATCAGTCCTCCCTTCCCATTCAGTGAGTAGTGTCTCACATTGGACAAAATTAAATGGTTGACCAGATCTAGGGGCATAGGAAAAAGCTGTGAATATTAAACTTGCATAGAAAAGGATGAAACTTGTGACCTTATGTTATCTTCCATGTGATTTTAATTGCTACATTATAATGTCTTAATTTATTCAATTCAAAATTTTAATTGGTTAACAATAAAGTATGGGCCTATTTAAATAAGGTTTGGAGGAAATAAGATCTCATTAGTGTGTGTTATGAAAAATGTCTTCTTTAGTCTGTGGGTATAGAGACCTGCCTACTGCTTAAATGATTATGGTCTAAAAATTTAAAACACATTTAGGGTTAATAAGTTTTTATGGCAAAGCATTTAATATTTTTTAAAGAAATGAAAAGCAGTACTAATTTTTGTGTACATTAATTCCTTTGAAATGCTCGTGCCAGAACCACGAAGTTGAATCTCATATGAATAAATAACTATTATAGTGCTCTTTTAAAATTTATCATCATTGACCAATACATGTACAAAACTGTCGTATAACACTCGGAGTAGAGATAAAGTAAGTTGGTTAAAACAAGTCAACAGAGAAGTTTATTATAGAGACAGACTACTTTGTTTTGTGATTCCTTTGATTTTTTTAAAAAATTTCCCTCCTTAAACTTTGTCTTGCTCTCAGATCCAAGCCCACTTAAATTTTGTTGCCATACGCTTTCTGCTTTTGATCTTTTTTGTTGTTTTTTATTTTTATTTATTTTTTTATTTTTTTGCAGTACGCGGGCCTCTCACTGTTGTGGCTTCTCCCGTTGCGGAGCACAGGCTCCGGACGCGCAGGCTCAGCAGCCATGGCTCACGGGCCCAGCCGCTCCGCGGCATGTGGGATGTTCCCGGACGGGGGCACGAACCTGTGTCCCCTGCATCGGCAGGCGGACTCGCAACCACTGCGCCACCAGGGAAGCCCTTTTTTGTTGTTTTTTAAAACTAAATTTTAAAACTTCTCAGTCAGCAGCCAGTTTGGAACAGTTTAAGCGTCACTCTTTTGAAAGAAGATATGTCCTTAATGATTTTAATTTGAGTCTGCTATTGAAAGTTATTTAACATTTCCTTGAATGATGACTCTTAATTAGTCAGCTGTAAATGGATCACCCACATAAATACCTGGTGATGTGCCCATTATGTCATTGTGATTTCTGTAAAGAGTAAGGAAGCAGAGTCCTTTTTTTTAGTTTTTAAAATATTTTATTTTGAAAAATTCCCCCCACAGGAAGATACAAAGTTGGATGAGCTGCATCACTTAGATTTAATTCTAAATATCACATTATGCTTTTATCATTTTAATTATTTCAATATTTTTATAATTATAGTCTGATTATATTTAATAACATTACAGACACAATAACATTTAATTTTTAAATTTTTATTAATTTTTTCTTTCAGTTTTATTTAGATATTATTGACATAGAGCACTGTATAAGTTTAAGGTGTATAGCGTAATTACTTGACTGGCATATATTGTGAAATGATTACCACAGGAAATTTAGTTAACATCCATTATCTCATGTAGATACAAAATATAAGAAAAAGAAATGGTTTTTCCTTGTGATGAGAACTTTTAGGATTTACGCTCTTAGCAACTTTGATATACCATAAGCAGTGTTAATTATAGTTATGCTGTACATCACATCTACAGTACTTATTTATCTACCTGGAAGTTTGTACCTTTTGACCACCTTCATCCTATCTCCTCCCACCTCTGGGAACCACAAATCTGATCTCTTTTTCTATGAGCTTGTTTGTTTTTTAGATTATAATGTAAGTGAGATCATACAGTATTTGTTGTTCTCTGACTTATTTGACTTAGTGCAAGGCCTTCAAGGTCTATCTTTGTTGTTGCAAAGGGCAGGATTTCCTTCTCTTTTATGGTGAATAGTATTCCATTGTGTACATGTATCACATTTTCTTTATCTGATTATCTGATGGATGCTTAGGTTGTTTTCATTTCTTGGCTATTGTAAATAATGCTGCAGTGAACATGGGGGTACAGATAACTCTTCAACATGGTGATTTGGTTTCCTTCAGATGTATACACAGAAGTGGACTCCATATATCACATGGTGGTTCTATTTTTAATTTCTTTGAGGAATCGCCATACTGTTTTCCATAGTAGCTGTACCAATTCACAGTCTCACCATTGCACAAGGGTTCCCTTTTTTCCACATCCTTGCCAGCATGTTATCTTTTGTCTTTTGATGATAACCATTCTAACAGGTATGAGGTGATAATCTCATTTTGGTTTTGATTTGCAGTGCCCTAATGGTTAGTGATGTTGAGCACCTTTTCACGTACCTGTTGGCCATTTTGATATCTTCTTTGGAAAAATGTCTGTTCAGGTCCTTTGCCCAATTTTTAATTGGATTATTTGTTTTTCTGCTATTAAATTGTATGAATTCTTTATATATTTTAGTATTAATGCCTTATCAGATATATGATTTGCAAATATTTTGGTCTTTTGTGGTTCCATATAAGTTTAAGGATTATTTTTGCTATTTCTGTAAAAAATACCATTGGAATCTTGATAGGGATTACACTGAATCTGTACATGGCTTGGGTTGTATGGATATTTTAACAGTATTAATTCTTTTGATCCGTGAACATGTAATTTGTGTCTTAAGTGGAGTCCTTATTTTCTGATAGTGCTGTATAAAGTTTTGAAACTTGCAGTGATAGTCTGTAATCATAAAAGCTTTTCAGTAGTGTTATGACTGCCTTTTCATTACCATGTGAATTAGGGTTTTTTTTTTTTCCTAAATGGAAGGAGAACTCATAGGAGGACTAATTTTTAAATTTTAGATTACTGACATCTTCTGATAAGGATGTTAGAGGAGTCCATGTGTTAGAATTGAGTAACTGAGAATAGAAGTTAGAGGATAATTTCATTTTCAGGTATGATAGATGAAGTGCACACATCTTATTTCTCCCTCTGAGTGCATTTATAAAACCTGGACAGGGCTTCCCTGGTGGCGCAGTGGTTAAGAATCCACCTGCCAATGCAGGGGACATGGGTTTGAGCCCTGGTCCGGGAAGATCCCACATGCTGTGGAGCAACTAAGCCCGTGCACCACAACTACTGAGCCTGTGCTTTAGAGCCCGCGAGCCACAATTACTGAAGCCTGTGCACCTAGAGCCCGTGCTCCACAACAAGAACAGCCACTGCAATGAAGAGTAGCCCCTGCTCACCACAACTAAAGAAAACCTGCATGCAGCAACGAAGACCCAAGGCAGCCCCCCCCCAAAAAAGAAAACCAAAAAAAACCAAAAAACACCTGGACAAAATGGATGGAACAGCTATTTAAGGACTGTGAAGAATAAATAATAACATGTGGCTTGGGGGAGAAGACTAGAATCTAAAGTATCATCAAACGGGCTGTTAGTTTACGATTTTTTTCCTTCCACTGTTCCTGAAGCTGAATTTAACACAATCTGAAGGCTACAAGTGGGCACTTAGGTATAGACAGAGAGCTCCACAAAAAAAGCCCGCTAGTTCTGGCTCAAGGAGTGGGAAGGATAATGCTCAGTGTGAATGTGGAAATTCCGTCTTTTTTTCTCTTTTCTCTGTTCTCATGCCGTAGTCCTAAGTAACCCTGTGGTGATGGTAGTAGCCTGCAGCCCAAACACTGAGGACTAAAAACCTTCCTCTTCAACTGACAAACCCTCATTACTTTCCCCACTCCTTTCTGTCCTTCCAGTGCTTGGCCCCAGAGCAGGTACAATAGCAGAACTGTGTGACCAAGCAGGTTACCTAAAGCCCCAGGTTCTGGCTTAGGAAATGAAAAAGTGTGCCTGATGGAATTTGAAAGTATTGAGATCATGTAGAAAGAGAAACTTGGGAAACCAATAGCGTAAAGTTTTTTATGGATTCCTGAGCTTGCCCCTCAGCTGTACATACATGGAAATAACAGACTACTGCTCAAGTCCTAGACAGTAATATCCTGATTATTGGATAATACAGAGTGGGACAGATTCAAATAGCACAGCAAAGGCTTTGAAAATTGAACTGATAATGGAACCATGCCCATAGCAGCCATGTTAGAACTTGCAGCCCGAACCCTAATCATGTCATCACCTGTTAAAACAAAAATAGTAACTTTATCCACTGAATTTAAACAAGAACCAGAATTTTGTAACATAATATTTTAAATGTCCAGATTACAATCCAAAATTATCTAACATATGAAGAACCAGGAAAATTCAGTTCACATGGGGAGAGATGATAAATGTATACCATCATGATACAGATGTTGAAATTATATGATGGAGACTATATAGTAGCTATTTCACAAATGTTCCAGTGAACTATTGTGGATGCTATTGAAATAAGTGGAAAAGTAGAACATCTCAGCAGAGAAAGAGAAGATATAAAAAAGATACAGAATTGTTAGAATTGAAAAATGCAGTAAGTGGGAAAAACCCACTGGATGACTCAATAGCAGAGGGGGAAGAAATTTTAAGAATTGAACAGAGCCTCAGAGAACTATGGGAAAATAACAAAATGTTAGATGTTTCAAGAAATTTTGAGAAAGAATGTGGTGCTGAAAAATATTTGAGTAATGGCCTAAAACATCACAAATTTAGTGAAAGACATAAACATACAGAATCAGAGAACCTGAAACAGTTATGATAAACCCAAAGAAATCCATTCCCGGGCAGGACATAATAAATCTGAAAACTGAAAACAAGAGGAAAATCTTGAAAGCAACCAGAGAAAAATGACACATTACCTCTGGGGGAGCAGTGATTCGAATGATTGAGGAATTCTCATCAGAAACTGTGGAGGCAAGAAGAAAGAGGCAAAACATTCTTAAAGTGCTGAAAGAAAAAAACTGTCCGTAACCAGCAAAAATATTTTTTAGAGATGAGAGTGACATAAGGACATATTCAGATGAAGGAAAACTGAGAGTATTCATTGCCAGAAGACCAGATCTAAAATTTGCTGAAGAATGTTCTTAGGACAGAAGGGGAAATGAAACCAGAAGGAAACTTGGACATCAGGAATAAAAGAAGATCAACAGGAATGGTAAATATCTATGTAAATATCATAGATTAAGTTCTTTAAAACATATTTGATAGTGGAAAGCAAAAATTAATAACATTGTCGAGACTTCTGTGGTGGCGCAGTGGTTAAGAATCCACCTGCCAATGCAGGGGACATGGGTTTGAGCCCTGGTCCGGGAAGATCCCATATGCCGCGGAGCAATGAAGCCTGTGTGCCACAACTACTGAGCCTGCTCTCTAGAGCCTACGAGCCACAACTACTGAGCCTGCGTGCCACAACTATTGAAGCCTGCGTGCCTAGAGCCTGTGCTCCACAACAAGAGAAGCCACCACAGTGAGAAGCCTGCGCACCGCAACGAAGAGTAGCCCCCACTCGCCGTGAGTAGAGAAAGCCTGCACAGCAACAAGGACCCAACGCAGCCAAAAATAAATAAATAAATACAAAATTTTAAAGTTTTTTACAATTTTTTTCTGATGTGGTTTTCAATGAATATGGTGTAATACATCTATTAAGTGTAAAATATTGATTCTAAGTAGACTCTGAAAAGTTAAATATGTATGTTGTTGTCCCTGCAACCACTGTTTACAAAATAAGATGTTAGAATCACAATGGATAAATTAAAACAGAATATTAAAAAATGCTAAACACAGGGCTTCCCTGGTGGCGCAGTGGTTGCGCGTCCGCCTGCCGATGCAGGGGAACCGGGTTCACGCCCCGGTCTGGGAGGATCCCGCAGGCCGCGGAGCGGCTGGGCCCGTGAGCCATGGCCGCTGAGCCTGCGCATCCGGAGCCTGTGCTCCGCAACGGGAGAGGCCACAGCAGAGGGAGGCCCGCATACCACAAAAAAAAAAAAAAAAAAAAAAAAATGCTAAACACAAAAGAAGGCAGGAGAGGGAAAACAAAGGGAACAAGCAGAAAACAATCAAATGTAGATATAAATTCTTACATATCAGTAATTACTTTAAAATTTTAAATGCTGTAAACATTAATTAAAAGAGATTATTAGAGTGCACTAAAAAATGACCCCATTGTATGCTATTAGAAACTTGCTTCAAATAAAATAATATAGGTAGGTTGAAAGTGAAAGGATGGGAAAAGATATACCATGCAAACACCAATCAAAAGAAAACTGGTGGCTATATTAAGCAATCAAAATAAACTTTAGAGCAAAGATAATTACCTAGGATAAAGAATAGCATTACATACTGACAAAAGGATTAATTTACCAATCCTAAAGGTGTGCATACCTAAGAACAGAACTTAAAAATACATGAAGCAAAATCTGACAGAACTTAAAGGAGAAATAGAGAACTTAACAATTAGAGTTGAAGACTTCAACACACCTTTCTTAGGAATAGATAGAACTAGCAGACAGACATCCAAGGGTACAGACTGACTGAACAACACTCTCCACCAACTAGATCTAATATTTACAAGAATACTTTAGCCAACAACAGCAGAATATACATTCTTTTCAAGTACAAGTGGATATTATCAACATAAAATGTACCTTGGTCATAATACAAATCTTTAACAAATTTAAAAGAATTGAACTCAAAGTATGTTCTCAGACTATAATGGAAATGAACTAGAAATCAATAACAGAGTTAAAAGGAAAATCTTCAAGCTCTTGGAAATTAAATAGCAGACTTCCACATAATCTGTTGGTTAAAAGAGGAAGCCTCAGAGGAAGTTAAAATATTTTGAACTGAACGAAACTGAAAATATAACATGTCAGAATTTATGCAGTCTGGGCAGTGTTTACAGGAAAACTTAATTGCATTCAGTGCTTATATTAGAAAAAACGAAAGCCCTCAGATCAATAATCTATGTTTCCATCTCAAGAACTAGACAAAAGAGAACAAAATAAATCCCAAATAAGAGGAGGAATGAATGAAATTCGAAGCAGGAAGAGAACAAAAGTCAATAAAACCAAAAATTGTTAGTTTCTAGGAAAAAGGACAAAAAAAGAGAAGACATATAGAACCAGTATCAACAATGAAAGAGAGGATACCACTACAGGCCCCACAAGAATCCAAAGGACAGTAGGAATACTAAGATCAGCTATATGCACATAAATTTGACAAATTAGGTGAAGTGGACCAGTTCTTTGAAATAGACTAATTTCTCTTTTTAAACATTTTTTAAAAATTTCTTTAATGTTGTATATTTTATTTATTTATTTTTGGCTGCATTTGGTCTTCGTTGCTGTGCACAAGCTTCCTCTAGTTGCAGCGAGTGGGAGCTACTCTTTGTTGTGGTGCGTGGGCTTCTCATTGTGGTGGCTTCTCTTGTTGCAGAGGATGGGCTCTAGGTGCACGGGCTGCAGTAATTGTGGCACATGGGCTCAGTAGTTGTGGCCCACAGGCTTAGTTGCTCTGTGGCATGTGGCATCTTCCTGGACCAGGGCTCAAACCCGTGTCCCCTGCATTGGCAGGTGGATTCTTAACCACTGCGCCACCAGGGAAAAGCCCCATGAAATAGACTAATTTCTTAGCAAAGTCCTTAAACTCACCCAAGAAGAAAAGATTATTGTAGATAGTCTTAAAACTATTAAAGAAATTTAATTTATAGTTTAAAACTTTTCAAAAAAGAAATTTCTAGACCCAGGTGGTTTTACTGGTGAATTCTTCCAAATGCTTAAAGAAGGAATGACATTGCAGGTTTCCCTGCTATCCAAAAATAGAGTGTTTTGCGAAACCTTTTGTAGGGAGAAATGGTGTAAATCGAAGAAGCAATTACCTTTTTTCATAAGTGAAAATACTCTTTAGTTTTTTTTTTTGGTTAGTGAAAACAGGTACTAATAATGTAGGTCTTTTGTAAAAGGGAAGTGTTGTAAAGCAAACTTTTGAAAAGTGGGGGATAGATACATTGTTTAAAAATTTCATTATTTTTTAAATTAAATGTTATTTAAAAAATTTTTTAAAAATTGAAGTATAGGGGCTTCCCTGGTGGCGCAGTGGTTGCGCGTCTGCCTGCCGATGCAGGGGAACCGGGTTCGCGCCCCGGTCTGGGAGGATCCCACATGCCGCGGAGCGGCTGGGCCCGTGAGCCATGGCCGCTGAGCCTGCGTGTCCGGAGCCTGTGCTCTGCAACGGGAGAGGCCGCAGCAGAGGGAGGCCCGCATACCACAAAAAAAAAAACAACAAAAAAAATTGAAGTATAGTTGATTTACAATGTGTTAGTTTCAAGTGTGCAGCAGAGTGTGTGTGTGTGTGTGTGTGTGTGTGTGTGTGTGTGTAACTGAATCACTAATAATCAGTGATGTTGAACATCTTTTCATGTGCCTTTTGGCCATCTGTACTTCTTCTTTGGAGAAATGTCTATTCACATCTTCTGCCCGTTTTTGATTGGGTTGTTTTATTTGATATTGAGCTGTATGAACTGTTTGTATGTTTTGGAGATTAATTCCTTGTTGCTTGCATCATTTGCAAATATTTTCTCCCATTCTGCGGGTTGTCTTTTCGTCTTGTTTATGGTTTCCTTTGCTGTGCAAAAGCTCTTAATTAGGTCTCATTTGTTTATTTTTGTTTTTATTTCCATTACTCTAGAAGATGGATCCAAAAAGATATTGCTGCTATTTATGTAAGAGAGTGTCCCACCTATGTTTTCCTCTAGAAGTTTTATAGTATCTTTTATTACATTTAGGTCTTTAATCCATTTTGAGTTTATTTTTGTGTATGGTGTTAGAGAATGTTCTAATTTCATTCTTTTACATGTAGCTGTCCAGTTTTTCCAGCACCACTTACTAAAAAGATTGTCTTTTCTCCATTGTATATTCTTGCTTCCTTTGTTGTAGATTAATTGATCATAGGTACGTGGGTTTATTTCTGGGCTTTCTGTCCTGTTCCACTGATCTGTATTTCTGTTTTTGTGCCTGTACCAGACTGTTTTTGTGCCTTTACCAGACTGTAGCTTTGTAGTATAGTCTGAAGTCAGGGAGCCTGATCCTCCAGCTCTCTTTTTCTTTCTCAGGATTGCTTTGGCTCTTCAGGGTCATTTGTGTTTTCATACAAATTGTAAATTTTTTTGTTCTAATTCTGTGAAAAACACTGTTAGTAATTTGATAGGGATTGCACTGAGTCTGTAGACTACTTTGGGTAGTTATAGTCATCTTGACAATATTGATTCTTCCAATCCAAGTACATGGTACATCTTTCCATCTGTTTGTGTCATCTTCTATTTCTTTCATCAGCTCCTATAGTTTTTGGAGTACAGGTCTTTTGTCTCCTTAGGTAGGTTTATTCCTAGGTATTTTATTCTTTTTGATGTGATGATAAATGGGATTGTTTCCTTAATTTCCCTTTTTGATCTTTTCATTATATAGAAATTATGTAGTATAGAAATGCAACAGATTTCTGTGTATTAATTTTGATACCTGTATTTTTTAAACCATTTTTTCCAGAAAACCAAAAAAATAGAAGAGGAAGGAACACTTCCCAGCTCTCTTTATGAAGCCATAAAATAAAATAATACTATTTACAGTAGCTCCAAAAGAATGAAATACTTTGGTATAAATATTAATATACATGCATACATGATCTTTATGCTGAAAACTAGTAAACAGTAATGAAGGGAATAAAAGAAGACCTAAGTAAATGTATAGACATACTGTGTTCATGGATTGGTAGACTCAAAATATTAAAAATGTCAGTTCTTCCCAATTCAATTTATAGATTTAACACAATTCCAATAAAAACTCCAGCAGTATATTTTATTGATAGAGACAATCCAACTTTAAAATTTATATGGAAATGTAAAGGAACAGAATGGCTAAAACAATTTTGAAAAAGAAGAGTTACACTTTCTGATTTTGAGTTACTATAAATCCATAGTACTGTACTGTAATGAAGTGGTATGAATAGGTGGATGGATAGAGACATAGATCAGTAGAACATCATAGAGTACTGAGGAACAATCACACAAATATGGCAAAAGTGTAAAAGCAGTGCAGTTGGTAAAAGGATGGTCTTATCAACCAGTGATTTTTAAAAATTACACTTTTTAAGGCAAAAAAACATAACATCCTTCTGCAAGAAATGAAGCTCGTTTTAAATTTAATGAAATAATGCCATTTGCAGCAAAATGGATGGACCTGGAGATTATCATACTAAGTGAAGTATGTCAGACAGAGAAAGACAAATATCATATGATAATGCTTATATGGGGTATCTTAAAAAAATGATACAAATGAACTTATTTACAAAACAATCAGACTCACAGACTTAGAGAACGAATTTATGGTTATGGCGTGGAGGGAAGGATAGATTGGGAGTTTGGAATTGACATGTACACACTGCTGTGTTTAAAATAGATAACCAACAATGATCTACTATATAGCACAGGGAACTCTTGCTTGATATTCTGTAATAACCTAAATGGGAAAAGAATTTGAAAAAGAATAGATACATGAATATGTATAACTGAATCACTTTGCTGTATACCTGAAACTAACACAATGTTATTAATCAACTATACTCCAATATAAAATAAAAATTAAAAACAAAGATTTCAAAAAATAATGTACATATTCTAGAGAAATTAATTCAAAAACAATCATAGACCTAAATGTAAAATGTAAGCTACTAAACTTTTAGAAGAAAAGTAGGATAAAACATTCTCAATCTGCGGTTAGGCAAAGAGTTCTCAGATGTTACATAAAAAGCAGGATCCGTAAGAGAAAAAGTTCATAAATTGGACTTTTTTATAATTAAAAATTTTGCTTTACAGAAGACAATATTAAGAAACAAAATGGCGTGCCAGAGATTAGTCAGTATTCACCAAGGACTTGTATCCAGAATATATAAAGAACTCTCAAAAATCAACAGTTAGAAAACTAACAACCCGATTTAAAAATGGGCATAAGTTAGAGCAGACATTTCACCAAAGAGGATACAAGGATGGCAAATACACATGTAAAAAGTTGTTCAAGGTTACTAGCCATTAGGGAAATACAAGTTAAAACCATGATGAGATATACCTATATAGCTATTTAACAGCTAAAATTAAAAAAACTTTTTTTAAGAATACCAGGTACTGTTGAGGATGCAGATCAGTGGAATTCACATACATTGTTGGTGGGGATGCAAAATGGTATAACTTGGAAAATAGTTTGACACTTTCTTATAATGTTAACCATACACTTACTTTATGACCCGACAGTTTCACTTCTTGATATTTACCCTGAAGAAATGAAAATTTATGTTTGCACAAAAATTTATGTATGCAAATATTTATAGAAGTTATATATCAATACATAGTGATAGTTGGAAAGAACTGAACATAACCCAGCTGTCCTTCAGTAGGTAAATGGTTACACAAAATGTTGGCCATTTATACAGTGACATAGTACCCGGCAGTTAAAAGGAAAAGCTACTTATATGTGCAACAAATTGAACGAATCTCAAATGCAGGAAATGCATTTGAGGAATGCATTTCCTGCATTTGAGATGAAGGAAACCACTTTTAAAGATTCAGTTCAGTGTGGTTCCCTTTATATAACGTTTTGAAAAAGACAAAACTGTAGTAGTAGAGAACACATCTGTCCTTGCCAGAGTTTAAGCTTTATAGGGAGTATATAGCTATAAAAGCACGAGGGAGTTTTTTCGTGTAGTGTAATTGTTCTGAATCATGATTTGATACTGGCTTCAAGAATTTGTACATGTGTTACAGTTTATAGACTGAACATCACAGCTTTAAAAAGTCAATCTTACTGTATGATAATTTACCAAATATAATTTTTAAAAGAATTAAAAATAGAAGTTAGAAAGGGAAAATGGACAGGAAAGGTGGTGATATAGGCCAGAATAGCACCAAAATTCAAGAATTTGTTTCTAACTGAAAATAAAGTGCTGGTTTTAATGATACTGTTTTCTACATAATAGAGGAAAGTCAGGTACAAGTTATTATTTTCAAAAATATATTTAACAGTTTTTCATTTCATAATGTTTTGCTAAACTTTCTAATTTTTTGTTTTCAATTTAGAATGTTCATTTACCTGTGTAGTAAAATTTGAAAGAAAAAACGTATTCCATGTATATAAAATCTGTGACCAGTTTTCATTTTGCCCTTTACAAGCTGTTTTACTTCTTGGGATCTGTTTTTTTAAAGCGTATATAATAAAGAAGGATAACACACTTCTAAATAGCACGAGTCAAAGAAGAAATCTCAAGAGTAATTTTAGGGGCTTCTCTGGTGGTCCAGTGGCTAAGACTCCACGCTCCCAACACAGGGGGCCCGGGTTCTATCCCTGGTCAGGGAACTAGATCCCAGATGGCGCAGCTAAAAAAACCCAAAATTCCACATACTGCAAAAGATCCTGCATGCCGCAACTAAGAGCTGACGCAGCGGAATAAATAAATATATATAGTTTTCAAAAAGGTAATTTTAAAATATTTTGAGCTTAATGACAGAAAACACAACTTACCAAAATTTTTGGGATGCAGTGTAAACAGTGTTTAGAGAGAAATTTATAGCATTGAATGCATATATTAGAAAAAATATCTAAAATCAGTAATGGAAGCTTTCAACTTAGGAAACTAGAAAAAGAAAAACAGATTAAATCCAAAGTAAGTAGAAGAAAAGAAATAGTAAAAATTAGAGCAGAAATAAATCTGTGAATTTGAAAATAGGAAATCAACGACCAAAAGCTGTTTCTTCGAAAATATAAAATGAGGGCTGATGAACTTGATACTTTTCCAGTGCCACTTTTCAGAGTCCAGTTTTGTTTTTATTATCTTTATCTCTTTATTAATGATTTCTAATTTTGTACATTAAGCCTGTTTATTATCTCCACTGTAATATTTACTATGACCAGGGCTTGGCTTCTGTTTCTTCTGTTTTGTCTTTCAGTGCTGCCATTCTACCTTAGTGCTTTATTTTACAAGTGTACATTTAATATGCCTATGTCGCTATATTTTTTCTAGTCATAAATTTTACTTTTTTTCCTGAAATTCTTCTGATTCTTTAATTTATATTTCAATGTCCAGGAATCCCAAAAATTGTATTGGTTTTTATAGGTTTCACATCATAGTTTTTTTTTGTTTTGTTTTGTTTTTTTGCGGTACGCAGGCCTCTCACTGTTGTGGCCTCTCCCGTTGCGGAGCACAGGCTCCGCAATTGTCCGCGCAGGCTCAGCGACCATGGCCCACGGGCCCAGCTGCTCCGCGGCACGTGGGATCCTCCCCGACCGGGGCACAAACCCGTGTCCCCTGCATTGGGAGGCGGACCCTCAACCACTGCGCCACCAGGGAAGCCCACGTCATAGTTTTGAATATCAGCCTGTGATACTTCAGTAAGCATTTAACGAAAAAGGTCCTGCTCCTGTGTAACTGCATCATGATTATCATGACAAAGAAAATTAATAGCGATTACTCTAATACTGTTCCTATTTACATTTCTTGAATTGTCCCCAAAATGCCTTCTGTGTATTTTTTAAAAATATTTTTTGCATTTGATTGTTACGTATTTTTAGTTTCTTTTAATTTAAAGCAGTTTCCCTTACAACTAACCTTTTAAAGAAAGCAGAACATCTGTCTAGTAGAGTGGCTCACGTTCTGGATTTGTCTGATTTTCCTCGACATGTTATTTAATGTGTTCCACTATCTCCTTTTTTTACCGAAACATTCATGAAACATTTTTTGACAGTAAAACTTTGTAATTGATGCTGTGTATAACACCAAGACGCAGGTACTATTGAATGACCGTTTCTTAATTTAAACTGTTCCTACAGTTTGTTCTGGGAGTTGTCTTTCTTGTAAGGTTTCAAGGGAAAAGATAAAAGGGAAGGATTGCCACTGTCCCTAGAGTGTCACAAGAGTAAAAGAATGGGTCCAGGTATAGAAGGTCTTATAACATCCCTAGTGTAATCATCTGGACTGAAGGAGAACAAGAAAGTGTTTCTAGAAAGAGAGGGACCAGTGATCCTTGAATTTGGGATATGGTTCTTTTGAGTTTGAGAAGTAAGATCTCTTCCTCCATTTCTTACATACAGTGTTTTCTTTGTCCTCATTCAGAAGTCAGTCCTGGAGTACAATGTGACATGCATTCTTGCTCCAAAAGAGAAAAACTGGGAGCTAACTCTATAAGCAAAGACATGGTGGTGAGGGTGTTGTGTGGGAGATGGATGGGTGGGTGGGTGTTCCACATGCCCCATGGAAAAAACCAACACTTCTTCCACTTTTCACTCTCCAGAAAATTGAGCACAAAGAGGAATAACCAAAAATGGCTTCAAAGAAATAACATTCTCTTTTTCCTCCCTAGGTGATCACCCTTAAAATCATTCAATCACAATTAAGGTTTAGATTAGTTAACATGTCAAGTCTATTAAAACAGAAGTATAATCCACCTAACATCTATACATTTTGTATTTACAAACCCAATATTACTTAACATGTAGACACCACCACTATTGTATGCCTGCAGTTAATTGACTCCTTCATGTATTTTTTGACACAGCACGGAGTACTTGACTAGCAAAACACAGTTACCAGTCAAGCATGTCATTTCTGAAGTCCTACACGTATATCCCAATCTGAAAAGAAAACTGTTTTGGGAGAAGTTCCTAAAAGTTTTTCTTTTGACTGACAAGCTGTCAATCTAAAGGGAAACTCAATTTCCATTCAGTATGTCTCTATAAAAGCTTCAAGTTTGAACAGATAAAATAAAGCAAGCATGGTCTATGGATACTCTTATGCTGTACAACTTATACATAATACTTAGCAGTTTGTGGATAGTGATTGATTCAGATTAATGTTTTATCATATTCACATCTGGGAAATCAACAGAGAACATGAACTCTGCATCTAAGAAAAGAGGGTCAGTTCTGAAGACAGTGAATTGGATTTATGTGTGAGCTGAGAATTCACCATTTAAAAGTAATCTACTTTTTCCAGAGTATACCACTATTTAGTTAACAGCAAACTTAAAAAAATCCATTATTCTACAAGAGGAACATGATTATTTCCTAAGGGCTTTTATATGAGAAATTTAACCAATATTCATTCATTTCTGAAAACTTTTCAGCAAATCCCCACTTTCTGTGGGTTGACGTAACCTGAAGGTAGTGTGGTGTGGGGTAATGGATAATTACGATCAATTCTCATTCAAGGTAGCTGTGTTCTGTAAAGTCATCTCAGACACTGAGTTAACAAGTACTGAGCCATTGCTCCTAGAAGAAATACAGGATTAGGTTCCTGCAAGCCTCTGGTCACATTTTCTTTAACTCATCATGTATAACTTTGTTTTATGTGCGTTTCTGTTTAAAGTCTCCTTATTTAATATATTTTGTTGATTCATTAACATTGAACTCTTGGTCAGCAACACCATCTCATACCTGAAACCAAGTATATTTTCTCCATAAAGCACATCACAGCTTTCTTCTGCTTAGAAACACTAGACAACACTTAATGGCTTGGGAGCCATTTTCAGCAGTGAAATCACCAACAAAAAAGGACAAAAATCCAATAAACATGGCACTTAAATAGTTTGCAAGAAGGATACTTGTTTATAGTATGAGAACTGAAACAAGAAGGCCTTGTTTGGCCTCAGCTGGGAATGTGCATGTTGGGTGTTCACAAGTTTTGCTTCTCTGTGCATGTCCATGAATGACTGGAAAGACCAACCGATACACAAATAAGTAAGTAGGCAAATTTGCAAATACAGAATCCATGAGTAATGGGAGTCAACAGAATCTAATGGTCCTTGGGTACCTATGCAGCGAGGGGAAGGAAGCTAAGTAATGTTATTTCTCTTCTGTGCTTTCAGCTTCCTCTTCTCTCTTCCTTTACTTGGTTGGTCTCATAAGCAAACTGAGACTCAAATGGAACTTTTCTTGAGGTTCCATTTGATAAAGGCTTGTTGACTGAGGTTGCTTATGTGCTAATACATCCGTCTGCCCTCATTCTAAGGGATAGATGGGCTACTGACCTTTCCTAAGGAAAGTAACTTGTTATCAGTGATGAAATTCCTATAAGGATTGACTCTCACGTCAAGTTATAATAAACTAAAATTCTGACTTTATATAAACAATTACATAGTTTTTTCAATTCTCTCCTCAGCATATTGATAATTAAAAATCCAATAAAACCTAAACATAGGACATAACATTTATTTTTTTTGCCAAGCTCATTTATTCATTTTAAAAAGTTTCACATTGTGAGTTTATACTCAGTTCTCTAACTTTTCAGCAAAATTTAGAAATTCATTTTGATCCTTAAAGTATTAGCTATACTATGTGTTATTTTAGAGGACTGTTTTTCTTCTGTTCATTGAAAATGTTTTATGCTTATTTTTTGTGCCTAGGAGATAGATTCCAGGTAAATAATATAAATATCACTCTACTGTTTTTTAGGAAATCCTTCCTTCTGAGATATGTGATCTGTGCGACATCCTTAGAAAGCATTATTATATTGACACTTCTCAGTATTTTGGGGAACAAAAATTGGTACAGTGACAACAAAACTGATGGTGAAATATTTGGAGAACACTTAATTATACAAAGTTAAATAGACTTCCTTAGTATAGGACTTCTTAGTATTGATGTACATTTTTATCTCCCAGAGGAACTATAGTATTATATATACTACATAAATATCCTGCATATGTTTACTGAATTTATAGGAACATGGAATTCTTTTTGAGAGTTAGCTTGAGAGGTTGATGGTCTGTGGAATAAACTTGGGGAAATGCTGCCTTTGACAGTCTCCCTGCAGCTCCCTCCCATAGATCTCATTTCTGCTTTTGCAGCAAAACAAAATGAATCTATTTCCTCTTCTATACATAACAGCCCTTTGAGTATTTTAAAGAAGCTGTCACCCTAAGTTTTTTATTTTACAGGTGAAATGTCCTCTGCCCTTGGATTCTTAATGATACTCTTATTTCTAGACCTCTTACCAAACCTATGATATTTTATTGGACATATTGGTATCACTTTTATTAGACTATAAGGTTTTTTTAATTGGTTGCAGTGTCTAGCACAGTACTCTGCATGTACTGTGTACTAAGTTAATATTTAGCAAATTGAAATGAACCTTTTTATTATTTTAATTCTGTTACACTATCTTCACAATAAATACAAGGGAATCATTGATATATTAGATGTTTGGCATTTTGCAGTGAGATCAGATAAGGTTTTTACTCTTATAAAAAGTACTCTTCAGGTCAAAAATTACGGTTTTGCCAATACTGGCTTTGTTTTAAGATTGCGGTTTAAAATGCTTTTTAAAAAATGAGAAACAGGGGCCTCCCTGGTGGCGCAGTGGTTGCGCGTCCGCCTGCCGATGCAGGGGAACCGGGTTCGCGCCCCGTTCTGGGAGGATCCCACATGCCGCGGAGCGGCTGGGCCTGCGCGTCCGGAGCCTGTGCTCCGCGATGGGAGAGGCCACAACAGTGAGAGGCCCACGTACCACAAAAAAAAAAAAAAAAAAAAAAAAGAGAAACAAAATGAGATTATGGCAGTTAACAAGCCAGATGAGGCATATTTGGCATCATGTTCATTAGATTTTTTTTTCTAGGTAAATACTTCCGGTGATTACTCCATAGTGGTTGTGTCATTAGCCTTTTTTTTTTTTAAAACTTCTTTATTGGAGTATATTTGCTGTACAATGGTGTGTTAGTTTCTGCTTTATAACAAAGTGAATCAGCTATACATATATCCCCTTATCTCTTCCCTCTTGCACCTCACTCCCTCCCACCCTCCCTATCCCACCCCTCTAGGTAGTCACAAAGCACCGAGCTGATCTCCCTGTGCTATGCGGCTGCTTCCCACTAGCTATCGGTTTTACATTTGGTAGTGTATATATGTCCATGCCACTCTCTCATTTTTTCCCAGCTTACCCTTCCCCCTCCCCGTGTCCTCAAGTCCATTCTCTAGTACGTCTGCGTGTTTATTCCTGTCCTGCCCCTAGGTTCTTCATGAACATTTTTTTTTTTTAGATTCCATATATATATGTGTTAGGATACGGTATTTGTTTTTCTGACTTACTTCACTCTGTAGTGTCATTAACTTTTCTTTCTTCCTTTCTTTTTCAAAAGTATTTATTTATTTATTTTTGGCTCAGTTGGGTCTTAGTTGCAGCCTGCAGGCTCTTTGTTGCAGCGTGCGAGCTCTGTAGTTGCGGTTTGCGGGCTCTGTAGTTGAGGCACGTGGGCTCTCTAGTTGTGGTACATGGGCTTAGTTGCCCTGCAGCATGTGGGATCTTAGTTCCCTTACCAGGGATCGAACCTGTGTCCCCTGCATTGGAAGGCGGATTTTTAACCACTGGACCACGAGGGAAGTCCCGAGTTTATCTTTTCTTTCAGAGACTATACATTGTTTTCTACAAAGTATAGGTATTTACATCATATAATTATTGTAAAACATCACCTCTGAATTTCCTTTAAAGAAAAGTATCTGGTATATAACTAAATAATTTTTTGTAAGAAACAGTAAACTTATAGGTCGAAATAGGCTATTGTATCATGATCTTCCTACATTAAAATCCATTCAGAAAGTTAAGTTTGGATCAGTATTCCCTGTCTTTCCCCACTGTTATTTGCAGGAAGGCATTCCTAGTAAACCTAATCTGGGTTGGATCAAGAAAAAGGTCATAGATTCCATTTGACATGTGAGTTACTGTCCCCCACCCCCATATTCCACACTTTTTAAAGGAAACAGTAAAGTTAGTAAAAATATGAAATGAGAGATTAAGATTTGTTCAAGAGGGTTTTCTAGAGTACACTGAATATTCTCCACTTTGTAGTAAGAGGAAGAATGATGTACTCAGAGGAAGAATAATGATCCCTTGCTCTGCCATTAACTGTTAATATTCTACATGTCTCTTTACCTTTCTGGACCTAGGTTGTTTCCTTTGTAAAATGAGGAGGCAGTATTAGATCATCTCTAAGGTCCATTCGAGCTCTAAAATTTTGTGGTTTTATGTGTAATGGTAACTGACTAACATAAAAATAAGTCTAAGATGCTGACAGATTGAGATATATCTTCTGAATTATTGAAGAAAATGATATAACTGAAATAATATTCCTTTTTTAATGTCAGCTTCAGTTTATTAATTAATTAATTAATTTATTTATTTTTTGCTGTGTTAGGTCTTCGTTTCTGTGCGAGGGCTTTCTCTAGTTGTGGCAAGCGGGGGCCACTTTTCATCGCGGTGCGCGGGCCTCTCACTATCGCTGCCTCTCTTGTTACGGAGCACAGGCTCCAGACGCACAGGCTCAGTAGTTGTGGCTCACGGGCCTAGTTGCTCTGCGGCATGTGGGATCCTCCCAGAACAGGGCTCAAACCCGTGTCCCCTGCATTAGCAGGCAGATTCTCAACAACTGCGCCACCAGGGAAGCCCTGAAATAATATTCTTTTAAAATATTTTGAATGTATTTTATTGTGTTTTAATTTTATTATGTTATTTATGGTATAGTAACTGTCACATTAACCATTTTTACTGACCAACTTTTTCTTCTTGATTAATGAAAGGTTTATTTTTAGTTGTCTTAAATCCCTTAGTCATTAGTTTTGTGTTGAAGTCCTTGTTATACAAGTATTCATAATCCTAGATCGCCACAGATAGAGATTGCATAAGGAAGCGAAAGTTTTCATGACCAAGGATATTCATCTACAAAATCATCTCCATTCAAACATATTCCCCAGCTAGACTGTCTAGCCATGTCCATTGGGCCAGAATCTTTATTGGTTGCTTTCTAGTGAAAACGCAGTACAAACCGAGCATAAAGAAAAATTGTAGACAGTGCAAAAAGTGCAGAATTTCATGAAGTCCATGAAAGAACCATTGGAGAACAGTTACAGTTACATGAAAAGACATGTTTAGGTGAGTTTCTGACAGAAGTAGATTAGTTAACAATTGTAGGGGAGAAATTTGCCAATAAAATGACTCAATAGGTGTTTCAGTAAAGAGTGGTTTAGATATCAAAGAATTAAGAGAACCCTTTGTGGAAAAATTACCTTCGTTTAGACAGTGTTCTGAAAGTCAGCTGGGAAGTGAAGGATGTTGTTTGTTATACAGTGTCAGTAAAATTATGATCTCCCTCTCATTTTTGTTCATTCTCCTCAGAATTAGCACATGCTTATAATAATAACCTAAATCTTGTGAAATAAAATGAAATAAGTTATTTTAAAAATAATTTTCATTTTGAAATTTAAGTCTTAAACCCTTTTTTCACTAGTTGCTGTGAAAATTTGGTCCTGTTTGTACATGGGTTGATTAGGTGGATTTTTTTATTCAGTACCAATTATATTTGGGTATTGAGAATTCTGTAGATTTATAGCCAGAGATGAGAATGATGGGTTTCTTAGTATGTAGCACAATTTTTGATATCACCATTAAAGAGCATTTATTAGGTATCTCTCTTTGCTTGTTGGGTGTTATAAGTGTATTAATTAAGTTGATTGCTTTGCTGAGAGAGAGCAGAAGAAACACTGATAAGTATGTCAGGGCTATAGATAAGCAAAAGATCGAGCTCATGTGGGACATCTCTGAATTTCTCAACTCATATTTATTCTGTGCTATATGAAGTTCACGGTCCCGAAAGAGATATCCTTTTCATCCTGCCTGCCTCATATACTTAGCCCAAGTTGAAATTAAACATTTCCATAGAATTTTCCACATACAGTTTGAAAATAAAATGAATCCCCATGTGTCTGTATGTAAAATCAGTTCTTTGTTTTTGTTTTTTTGATGAAATGAGCTATTTAGACATGTATATTTGAAGTTAGATATAAGTAGCCTGTGGGGAGAATCATAGGGACTTAGTAAGTAGGGAACTTAGGTTTAGAGGTAATGCTTTTTTTACCCACTGTGGGTTTGTATATTTGACGTAGATGTATTAGCAAGTTCTGACTCTTTTCTTTGTATATATGATTTTATTTCCTTTTGCATGCAGTATATTTTACTTCATTGTTCCTCCTGCTTTGCCCCATCCCATCTTTTGTAAACTCCTTGACAATAAGTGAAGGTCAGGAAAGGTGCAAACTCTAAAACTTGGACCCAAGTAGGGAACATTGGTAATGTTCATTTTATTTGCTGGTGGGGAAGCAGAGGTAGGGTAATGAGAGACAGCTTAGTTGCTAAACTCTGAGTCTTAAATAGAAGATATATAACCTAACTTAGTAAGATAAAAAATGAAAATTCTTCAGTAAATTCTTCATAAAAGCAAAAATTTAAATCAAGTCCACCTTAACACTGACAGGACAAAAGCATAGGAGGAAAGAGGGACACAGTAGAATCAGTTCACTTTGATTTGCAGAAGAGTTTTAAACTCATAGTTGGTCAAAGCTGATCTCTTTTATAAGGGAAGACTTTTTCCTTCTTTAAAACAAAAGTAAGGAAAATAGTTATTGTCTAATTTGCTGATTATCTAAAAACAGCCCCAGGGCAAGTGACAACCACCTGGATACTGGGGTGTATGGATAGGGCTGATGTGGTCAGTCTAGTTCTAGAGGAAGTTTGGAGACCTTCATAATTTTGGAGTATGGTTAACAAGTATTCTTCTGGATGGTAAGTCCTCAGATGTTCTTGATGTTGTTTTCCCTAAAATAGAATTTCTGGCACTTTATGTGGCTTCATTTCTGTTTAGTCATATTGCTTTGAGTCTGAGAGCTGGGCAGGTAGAGCTATGAGCTGGTGCTTTTTAAAGATTTTAGGAATCAGAAAATGCCTAGGATCCTTCTTAAAGTAAAGGAGGGGAAAAAAAAGTAAAGGAGGACAGCCTTTGAGTTTGTGCTGGCTTTCTGCTGGGCTCAGTTTGACACCATCAATATAGACATTGTATAAAATGTTTAATAAAAATTTTGTTCACCATGGTAGTCATTTCAACTTTTTGAAGTGATTAAATGTTAAAGAAACAAGGAAAGCACCTGTATTTTGCCAAAGAATGTTTTTCTCCCATAACCCACATTACCTTATTTCTTGGGTTGGCAAAAATTAATTTTCATTTCACATATTTTCAAAGAGTCTGAAGGCTTTCTATCAATTTTTAAAGAATTTTATGGGGTCTTCCCCTGGTGGTGCAATGGTTAAGACTCCGCGCTCCCAATGCAGGGGGCCTGGGTTCGATCCCTGCTCAGGGAACTAGATCCCTCTTGCATGCCACAACTAAGAAGCCCATGTGCCACAACTAAGGAGCCCGCCTCCCACAACTAAGGAGCCCACCTGCCGCAACTAAGACCGGGTGAAAATAAACAAATAAGTATTTTTTTAAAAAAGAATTTTATAATTTCAAGGACTTCTAAGAGAAGTATTTGCATTTTGAGAGCCAACTATGAGAGTGGACCTCGAAAGTGGTTTCGTATTTTTCTCCATGTAATTAACTCAGATTACAAAATGTTTCAACTTTGCTGCTTAGCATGAGGTTATATGAAATGATGCTATGATGTCTAAATTATTTCTAAATGTTTGCATTCTGCTGTTTCATTTCAGGAAAGTCTTTCCTCTTAAGCAGGATCTTGGTGGGAGGAATATTTTTCTGAATTTTAATTTGCTTAGAGAAAATAGAATACTTACATTGGGAATTTGTATTATGATTAGAATTAAAATATGAAAATCATATAAAACATAAGATTATGAATAACCTGATGTTTCACATACTAAATTAATATGTTCAGTTACTGTTATTTGGGTTTAGAAATGAAGAAGTATTGTTCCTGCCTGGAAAACAATGCTAATAGGTGTAGACACTGAGATCTTTAACATGTTCAGAACTTGCAGTGTATTGATTTTTTTTTTTTAAAGGAAAATATTTTGGTTCAATTAAGACTATCAGAGAAATAGTGGTGGCCTTTCCATTTTACAGTATTGTTTCTCCAGCTATTACAATGTACAAGTGGTACGAACTGTTATAGGTATTTTACCTCTTGTGTGCTCTACGGATCTAAAAGTGCGACTCTTGAGAATTGTTGCAGATTGGATTCCATGGGAAGCCTGAGATAGAGTTTAGCTTAGAGGATGTTCATTGAGTACCCTTGGGATCAATATCTGTGAAAAGGAAAGGAAGGAAGCAGGATTGGACAGAGGGAAAAGTTGAGTTATGATTAAGGCCCAGTGACATCCTTGACCAGCCTTACCTACTGTGTATTCAGTTGCTAGAGTGTACCTTCACAGTTGTCCTGAGCTGGGCTAAGATTGCCAGGCTTTTAGTTTTGAATGGATCTGTCATTGTATGTGGGCTGCCCAGGAAGGGGCACAATGTTGGGCAAAGCTATAGCACAGGTACTCCCCAAAGCTAGGGGAATGAGTCCTTTATTAAGAGAGATTAGGTGGCACATTGCAGTGTTCTCCACAGCAATATTTTTGTTGAATCGGGTATAGTTTCTTTTTTTTGTGTGTGCTTATTTTTCTTTGTAGTTTCCTTTGTGCCTCTGAGATAAGTATATTACTTTTCTTTCCCCTTCTCTGAGCAAGGGTAAGAGGCTTGACTTACTTTAACTGCCTTAAAGAATTACTGAGAGTCTCTAAGAATAAATACTTTAAAAAATGCTTTGAGGGACTTCCCTGGTGGTCCAGTGGTTAAGACTCCATGCTCCCAATGCAGGAGGCCTGGGTTTGATCCCTGGTCAGGGAACTAGATCCCGCGTGCTGCAACTAAGAGCCCGCATGCTGCAAATAAAAGATCCCACATGCCTCAGTGAAGATCCTGCATGCAGAAAGTGCTGCAACTAAAACCCGGTGCAGCCAGATAGATAGGTAGATAGATAGATAGATTGCTTTGAGATCATTATATATAAGATGTTACAGACTTGTTTCTTTGTGAAACTGTATAATACTATGTAAAAAGAAAAAGATTATAATTTTCTTTTTTGCATTTCCATGTACATGATCTTCTCCCTGGTTGTCTTGAGGCATTTAATCTGCCTAGGGTGGGATGGGGATGGAGTGTATTAGAAAGGCAGAGAAAATTTTTAAACATTGGCTTCTGATGTTAGTTTATTCAGTAAATATATATTAAGTGCCTACTATGTACCAGGCACTGTTATAGACTTGGTGATAATAGAATATTTCAGCACGGGGCTTCTTGGTGGCGCAGTGGTTAAGAATCCACCTGCCAATGCAGGGGACACAGGTTCGAGCCCTGGCCGGTGAAGATCCCACATGCTGCGGAGCAACTAAGCCTGTGCACCACAACTACTGAGCCTGTGCTCTAGAGCCCACGTGCCACAACTACTGAGCCCGTGTGCCACAACTACTGAAGCCTGCACACCTAGAGCCCATGATCTGCAATAAGAGAAGCCACTGCAATGAGAAGGCTGCACACCCCAACAAAGACCCATCGCAGCCAAAAAATAACTAAATAAAAAATAAATTTATATATAAAAAAATATTGCAGCAAGAAAATGCACTTAACAACTAGGAATTTTCAGCAAAATGAAGCATTTCTAAAGTCCTGTGTTTTATCAAGAATTAAGCCTGAAGTAGTGAAATTATAGGGTTTCTTCCGTAGTATAGAGAAGATACCATAATACAGAGAAGTTCTTTGGACTTGTCTTTTAATCTGAAGAAACTCTTTGTACATTTTGAAGTTGACATCTAAACTTTTAAATTATAAGTTTAATAATTGCAAAGGATATAATTTAGGTGTTCGTTGTTGACATTTAAAAATAAAGTAAGTTACCTTGCCCTTTTAAATGTATCCAGTGGAATCTAAATGCCTTAGCAATTTGATACCTGTAACCATCTCTTAAAAAATGGTTAGTTGCAGGAGGCTGGTGTTGGGCACAAAGTGAAGCACTCTGTGTTTCTAATGCACAGACTACTGCTGTATTCTGGATTGTGTCTCCTTCCAGAAATTGACCCTATTGCCTCACAGTGTGGAGGCCACATTATGTGGGTTGCTATCCCTGCCTGCTGCTGGCAGATTGACATTACACCTTTGACTCCCTTTTGGAGCCATTGGGAGTGCCTCAGGGCTGTTGATACTTTTTCAGGTTACAGTGTTGTCACACCAATCTGATCAGCCAACTCTGACCACACCATTGTGGCCCTTGACACCAATCTGTGTTGTGTGTTCAGGTTGTCAGACCATGTGCATCTTGACAGTGGTTTGCCTTTAATCTACAAAGCCACTCAACAGTTGGCTGATAGTCAAGGTATTCAGTGGACCTTCTGTATTCCCAGTCATCCATGGGCATTATCCAGTATTGTTGAGTGTTGGAATGGTCAAAAAAAAAAAGACTCAAAACATTTTTGACCCTCTCATTTCTCTTGGTTTACACATCTTAGTGGTTTGGTCACTGAATAAGGGTATCACCAGAAAGTGAACATCCTCTTTTGCTTGCTTTCTGGATAATGCCAGGATGAAAAGGGTAGGGAGTTACATAGACGCATCTTGAAAATTCCTTGGTATGGTGGGTCTTTAAAAAAAAATAATAACCTAAAGGTAGCCCCAGAACAGCCTGGTTGGTATACCCTCCAGCTGGCAGCCTATCTAAATGGGTCTCAGGGGATTCAAAGGTAAGTCTCATTTAGCCACCTAGATTCTTTTGTTGGATCCTAGGGTCTTAGATTATAAGGATAATGACCATTTGGTCAAATAAACAGATTACCAAGTCCCCCTCTAATGGCTCATATGGGTCAAAGTGAGAGCACATATAATTATTCTCTGGAATTTTTATTTTAAAAAAATGCTTGTTTCTCTTGCGCTTCACTCTTTCCGATGATGAGTCTGGCTCTGAGGAGGAAATTATTAGTTAAAAGTTGAATTTATGGCTACTGGAATGGGAGCACTAGTTTTTTCCTGGCCCCTAGGTTGGGGAATCTGTTAGGCCATCGGAACAGGGGTGAGCTAGGTTGGGGAATATATTAGGCCCTGGGAAGTAAGCAGGGGTGAGGTGGGGTTATTAGTGATCTTTATCTTTCAGAACTGCCCCCAGAAACTTCCTCCAGAAGGAAAACTTCCAGTGCAGGCTCCCAGACTGTTGCAGGTGCCATAAATTTTATTGGGTGCTGGGTCTGCTGTTCATCCCCAGGTGGCTCTGACCATGATTTGATTGCCATTCCTCTTAACCTTACTGAGAGGTCTATTGCAAACAGCAGGGGGGGGGGGCCCAGTCCTGTACCTCCTACACAAAACAGTAGTGAACACCTCCAGATGCCTTCCCTTCCCCCATTACAGTAGCCATTGCTCAGTCATTCTGTGAAGTGGCTGCATGCCATCTTGGCTGATGTTTGGACAAACAGGATGGGTTGGATTGACTTTTCTTAGTCAGTCTCCAAAATATAAGGACTAGATTCAGTTATTCAAACTAAACTGGGAACTCTAAGGCACACCAGCCCATTAAAAGACCACATTAGGGCTTCCCTGGTGGCGCAGTGGTTGAGAGTCCGCCTGCCAATGCAGGGGACATGGGTTCGTGCCCCGGTCCGGGAGGATCCCACATGCCGCGGAGCGGCTGGGCCCGTGAGCCATGGCCGCTGAGCCTGCGCGTCCGGAGCCTGTGCTCCGCGGCGGGAGAGGCCACAGCAGTGAGAGGCCCGTGTACCACAAAAAAAAAAAAAAGAAAGACCACATTAGATGTACTGTCAGCCTGTGCCCCTTGACTGATTTAGGTCTCTCTTGTGGACCTCCAGTAATTGTAAACAACTCTTTCCATGGGTACCTGAAGTGCTCCCAGCATTGTACTTCTTGTAGGGAAGCCAAACTTGCCTCCTTACCAAAAACATAGTGACTTGCACCATAAAGAGAGTTGTAAGAGACCTTCAGGTATTTAATGTAACATCATATAGTTTTCGAATGATTGTAGAGTTCTCTCCAAAATTAGGCTAACCTTGATTACTTAGGGGAACTTCTTGGAGGGATGGCTGTTTCATTACTTACATATACTCTGCAGGCAGTTATCCCTAGGATGGAGTTAGGGTAGGTGTTATGAAATGGGTCCGTGACTTCAGCTGAAATGATCAGTGATACCAGCTCATCTCTAGAAGGTATTCAATTCAGCCTCAAGTCACTGGCAAGGGTTGTTATGGATGATAGAATTGCCTTAGATTTCCTTGTGAGCCAGATGGATTACAAGGCAGAATCTGTGTAATTGCTAATATATATTCCTTTACCTGGATTAACCGTCGAAGTGGAAAGGTCATTTTAGACACATAAAAGAGCAAGTCATTTGGATTTTTAAGGTTGACCCTTGATGGTTTATGGGATTTGTTCAGCTGATTTAGCCGAGGACCTGGTGGAGGTCAGTATTGTAGGTTGGCCTCATCTTGCTGCTTGAGTCCTGTTTATAGTATCTATCCTGAGTTACGCATGCATAAGACAAATTAAATAGACTTGGCCCTTCCTTTGTCCGTCATATTAATCAGCTTGGTTGATAGAGTGGAATGCTTTGGAAAAATTTGCCAAGAGTCCAAGACGGTGTAGAAACAGCGGATACATTGTGTTGGAGGTAATTTTCTAAGGGCCTCTTACATTTCCACATGTTTTGCAGGCAGAGGCACTGGCTGCCTTTGTTTTGGACTGTCCTTTCAAGGATGTTTGTATAGTAAACAGCCTTGGAAAATAGAATGCCTCTCTCTGGAGCAAAGGGCAGGTATGTGTACTGTTCAGTATAATAGAAATAACGTCTCTCTTCAGAGCTAAGGTCAGACATACTCACTGCATACTGTAAAAGATGTGGGCTCCCTAAACTCAGACTTCCTCTCCTGTAAACCCACTGTGTGTGCAGACATCCATTTGGGCTCATCCGCGTGGCTGCCATGGGATATGGCGGTAAGGGGACTAAGGCATATATGCTGTTGCTCGTGCTGCTTGCTGGGATGTGACTTATAAAGTAGTGCGTCTTTGACTCAAGAGCCTCAGGTCTTCTGCCTTCATCCATGAAACTGTGACAGTCTACCTTGTTAGTTTACAAATAGGGCAGAATCTCAGACATACCACAATTCTTGACAAAGAGATCATGGGTGCTCTCTCTGGAGTATCCATTTGGGAGCCCCATATCTCTATTTTAAAAAAATGATCTAGGGCTTCCCTGGTGGCGCAGTGGTTGAGAATCTGCCTGCCAATGCAGGGGACACGGGTTCGAGCCCTAGTCTGGGAAGATCCCACATGCCGCGGAGCAACTAAGCCCGTGAGCCGCAACTACTGAGCCTGCGCGTCTGGAGCCTGTGCTCCGCAACGGGAGAGGCCGCGACAGTGGGAGGCCCGCGCACTGCGTTGAAGAGTGGCTCCCGCTCGCCGCAACTGGAGAAAGCCCTCGCACAGAAACGAAGACCCAACACAGCCAAAAATAAATAAATAAATTTATATATATATAAAAAAGATCTATTTGAGTATCAGTAAAGGTCAAAACTTGTGCTAGAAGTTAGAGTTGGGTAATTGGAACAGAAACTGTACGGCCCATGAAGTCAAAAATAGTTGTTCCTTTAAAAAAAAAGTTTATAGAGCCCTGCTCTAGCTCTCTAGCCCAACATTATTTCCTTTAAATATACTTGCAACAGTGTGTCAAGGTAGATGTGAAAAGATATTCACTGCAAGGTTGTTTATGATAATAATAATTTTTAAAAACCGGTCAACAAAAAACTAACAACTTCAGAAATTATGAAAAGGTCTAGATTTATTGCCTGAACATTGACTTGTTTTGTAGATTTTCACAGATCATCCCTTGTACTGAACTCTCCCCAGTGAGTCTGAGACACCACATTACATACTGGAACTTCGGTATACATGAAACAGTTTTCTTCTTCAAGTAGTTTTCTTCCTCACCCAGAATAAAGGTTTGTCAGATACTGCAATCCAGGAGAGGAAGCAAGGGACACCAGATTAATTTGGCAAGCCTCTGCATATTGCAGGCTCTAGGGAGCACAGGGATCACCCAGTAAGAGGCTACGGTATTGCTGTTAAAGTTTGCATTTTAGTCTAAAGATCTTTGAAAGCCATCCAGAAGGTAGTCACTGGGAAAAACAAAATAAAACAAAATGAAAACCAAACAAAACAGGTTGGAACAACAGTAGCAACAACAAAGGTATTGCTTTTGATGAGCCACAGTAAATACTGATTCTTTTCGATTGAGGGGTGGTGGTGGTGGTGGTGATGGGGAACCCTCTGTGTACTCAGGTGTGAGGACAGGAACCTTAAATGAGTGGAAGGCCTATACTGACTGAGGTTTAGGAGATAATTAAATTGACTTTTTAAATGAGCCTTTACTAGGAAATCAAGACCAAACTGTTTTTGGAGTTTGGTAGCCTGTTAAGAAGGGGAGGTGTTGATAGTCTAGTAGGAACTTGAATTTTAGGAATCCATCTAAGGAGAAAGGAGGCAGAGTTCTAATATGTGGTGGCCAGCATTGGCCAAAATGTAATTTTTTTTTTTTTTTTTTTGCGGTATGCGGGCCTCTCACTGTTGTGGCCTCTCCTGTTGCAGAGCACAGGCTCTGGACGCGCCGGCTCAGCGGCCATGGCTCACAGGCCTGGCCGCTCCGCGGCATGAACCCGTATCCTCTGCATCGGCAGGCAGACTCTCAACCACTGCACCACCAGGGAAGCCCCCAAAATGTAATTTTTTAGTGATCAATATTGAAGACGTTTCAGGAGTTGTATTTTCTCATTGCCTTTCAGTTATAAACGTAGTAACCAGGTGTTTTGAACAACAAATCAGTATTATTTAATTCCTTTTCTTAGACAAAGGAATTAAAATTATTTTTATTCACAGTCTTAAAAATTTAGTCAGGTTTAATTGTACATTTGACATTCTCATGGGAAAAAAGGGTATATGAGGTAGGGATTTTCCTTGAAAATCTAGGAGATGTGTGTCATATGTGTATAGCCCAGTATTAACAGATTGTGGTCAGGAAATAAGCGATAAAACTGTCTATAATTGAGGTAGGAGCAGAGGCAAATATATTGAGTGCATTTTGAGGTCCTTTTGCAAAGAGTTCAGTATGTTGTAAACCTTGTATTCGTATTTCTTCAAGTGTGGAACTGGAGAAGTAATATCTTACATACAAAGTTTGACATATTGGTAGGGCTGTCTTTTTAAAAAGGTGCTTTTTTCTCCCTTTGAAAAAATGTAGAAGTAATGAGGGGAAGACCTGTGATTATTTAACTTGTTGCCTAATTTCCATAGATTATATTTTGCCCTGCACATTACATTTCCAAATATACAAGCAACTTAAGGTAGAGAAGCAACATAGAGAATCATTATGTCTTACTCAAAGCTAATACAAACCAACTAGCTGAATAAGATCACTTGGGAAAGATACTCAACTGAATAAATAGGTTAAGTGGTTTATTTTCTATATGGGCAGTTAGGAAAGCATGTTATTTCAGGTGGCAGACATGGAAGAATTTTGGGACTATGTGTAGGTGGAACAATGTTGAGCTTTCTTCTAGTTAATCAAGGAAGACTTCATGAAGGAGGGTGAGTAAGTGTGGATAAGATGCTGAGGGTGGCGTGGCTATCTTTGTGAAGAGCTTCAAAATCGAGGAACAATCTATCATTTTTGAAATTAAGGATAACAACCTTTAATTTTTGTATTATATGAGGTGGATGGAGGAGGTAAAACACATTAACACCTTGTATTTTTTTAGGCTTCATGTAGTACACTGATTTTATGTTTACTCCTTTCCATGTGTTTTCTCTAATTAGGTTAAGAACATTCTGAGGGTGGGAATTATGTTTTCTGCTTTTTTTGCCCCACATAGAACAAAATTATGACTCATCCTCACAAAAGAATTCAGTTTTTTTAAAGATAACTTAAGATTTCTAATATGGAAAGCTCAAACATTTTGTTAGCTGTTGGGCAGAATGTGAGTAAAGAGAGGACTTGGGACCAAGAGCTGGGCAGAACCTTTAAAGTATTTTTAGCTTTAAGGGGCAAGCTGAGGTCAGAGTGTCATGCTGAAATTGGAAGACAGGGGTAAGCCTCCTGAGTGTAGCAGGTTAGACTAGTGGTGGGATAGGAAACATTGGCATCAACAGTGGCTTATTATACAGGCGTGTGCCAGGATTCTCTCCAGTCATCAGAAAATAATTTAGGAATGCTGTTCAGATTGAGATCCGTGCCTCAGAATTCATAGTAATAGAAATGTTCATGTAGGATAGGAGTCGGGTAAAGAAGTGAGTCTGGCTAACTTATATGCTTTTACTGCAGTGACAAACCTAGCAGATATGAACTCACATTTAGTATACTGCCTATAAGGGTAGGAAGTGTGATTCTGAATAGTTTTAAATTTCTTTTTTTCTTTTAATAATCTTAGACCCTGGTAATCATATTTTTTGGACTGGTCCTCTCTTGTCAGGCCTTGGGACTGGAAGATGGAAATAGTAATAGCCTGATTTTAGGGGATTTCTGAACTGAAAGGAGAACAGGTTACTGTTGGTAGCTCACACAGGTGGGAGTGGAATAATCTACACAGTGCCAGGTGGTTTTCCTTCTCTTTAGGATATTGAGGCTTTTCCTCTCTCTATTTATATATATATATATATATATATATATATATATATAGTCATATTTGTGCTATTAGGAAATTTTAAAAATTTGTTTTGGTTTCCATACTGAAAGGTTAGCTGGGATTATGAGACGTAATCTCCAACAGCATTCCCAGTTTTTGCCTCAAGTAGATTATTCAGATAATATTGAGTTGTGTTATAGAGATTCTGTATTGGTGTGGGGCTCGGTTCCATTCAGTGCTGGCTTAGTGTATGTATTTATTGAGTACCTAGTATGTGCCAGATACTTTTCTAGGTACTTTTTACCTATTATATCATTTAATCCTCATGGGAACCTTAAAAGAAAGATAGTGGTATCCCCGTTTTAAAGCTGAGTATATTGATGTTCTCTTTACCAACCAGATTAATAAATCCTTTTCATTCCCCCTGGAAAATATACTGACTGATGACAGTGGCTCCATTACACCCTCATATGTAACCAGTTATATTCTAGTATGCTTCTGTACTGCTCCAACCACATGAATTGTATCTTTACCAAGAACCAATTGTATCTGTTCCCAAACCTGTTAATACTTTTTTTTTAAATTAAACCAATGAGTTCATAAAGAAGGTTGTTTTATGAAAGCTGAGTTGAATACTTAGAATGAACAAGGAGCTATAAAATACTTATTACTGAGTGTAAATTAGAGAAAAATTCTGGAAGGTTCTGATTTTATTTCTTTGCAGATGCACTGGTTTTTGCTATACTTTAAAGAAATAAGCTCTGAACACTGTGGAGAATGCATTAGGAGTATGACTTTATGTAAGAAGGGCAATGTGGAACTCTAATCAGAGGATCCATACTCAAAAAGTCCTGATCCTAAATTTGGAACCAAATGAAAAATAAGACACAAGAGAGTGACATATGAAGATTAAAATGTCAGTTTTATTAATGATACCACGATTAGAGTTCACGGCTTTGAAGCTGCTGCTGCCAAATGGGCTTGCCAGCACTGCAAGAAAATACCCAGAATTTCTGCCTCATACCCTTCCAACACCTGAATGGAAGAATAGTGTCAATCACTGGTATTAGCAGCTTTTTATAATATTAGCCCCATGTGTTCAAGAACTGTGCACACTAGTCAGGAAGCTCACTCTTCCTTGGAATAGGGTAGGGAGGGCAGGGAATTCTTCCAGATGGAGGCTTGAGGCCAGGTGAAGGTGATGCCTACATCAAAATATTGGATTATGTCTTACGATTAAAATGTATTTAAGGTAGTGTGTGGCTCATTCATTATACCTTCACTTTAATCTACTTTTGAAATTACGATTGTATGTTATATAGCTAAAAAGGAACAGAGCCTAAATCAAGCCTAGTCCTCTCTGCTTGATAAGCCTTTGGTTATTTTCACTAAATCACACTTGTTGAGGTTTCTTTTTTTTTTTTTTTTTTGACTGTGTCAGGTCTTAGTTGTGGCATGCAGGATCTTTGTTGAGGCATGTGGGATCTTTCATTGCGGCACACGGGCTCTTCATTGTGGTGCTCAGGCTTCTCTCTAGTTGTGGTGTGTGGGTTTTCTCTTCTCTAGTTGTGGCGCACAGGCTCCAGGGCGTGTGGGCTCTGTAGTTGTGGCGCATGGGTTCCAGGATGCATGGGCTCTGTAGTTTGTGGCACACAGGCTCTAGTTGAGGCCCACGAGCTCAGTAGTTGTGGCCCATGGGCTTAGTTGCCTCGCAGCATGTGGGATCTTAGTTCCCGGATCAGGGATTGAACTTGCGTCCCCTACATTGGAAGGCGGATTCTTAACCACTGGACAACCAGGGAGGCCCCAAGAGGCCACATTTCTAATAATGCTTGGAGCTTCAAGTCATGAATCCACTCAGTAGTTGTGGCCCATGGGCTTAGTTGCCTCGCAGCATGTGGGATCTTAGTTCCCTGACCAGGGATAGAGCCCTAGTCCCCTGCATGGCAAGGCGGATTCTCTACCACTGGACCACCAGGGAAGTCCCTTGTTGAGGTTTCTTGTGGGCACCCTCTTGCTTCCTTTTTTCTGTCTCTCTTTACTGATGCACCTGGTTCCTGAATTTTCCCCCGGGACTTTGACTACAGAGCCTATTTTGTTTCATTCTGGAGAATAATCCTCAAGCTGAAAAGCTTGTATCAAATAACAGAATAGAATTGTAGCCTACATAAGTGAAGAGAAAGAGAAAATAATCACCAAGGTGCTTTAAATACCTGAAATAATGTCTGGTCTCCAGCTACAGACAAATTATGTTGAAAGAATTTGTGGATATATCATCATACAGTGTTTTTGTTTACAAAAGTAATACATGCAGATTAGTTTTTTTAAGTTATTACTGTAAAAAATGTGATGGAGCATCAAAAGTAAATAAAACCTTAAACTGCATTAATAGGAATGTGGTATCAGAATCATAGATGTGAATGGTTCCACTGTCATCTTCGATGGGGTGGTGAATTCATTTTTATACTTTAAGAGTGATACTCATCAACTGTAGTGTCTGGAAGGGCGTGTTTAGGATTTGAGCTACTGTGACATAGGAGTAGTAGCCAATAAATGGGGTGGGAAGACTAAGAACAAATGGGACTAATATGCTCCAGGTTTTTGAATACTGTCATGTAAAAGAGGGCGTAGACTTCTATGGTGTTCCTCTGGAACAGTGGTAGAAAAACTGTTTTGGTAAAGGGCCAGATAAATATTTTGGGTTTTGTGTTTGCAACCATTCAACTCTGCCATTGTAACATGAAAGCAATCATTTGGTAAACAAATGCACATGACTATATTCCAACAAAACTTTATTTCTAAAAACAGACAGTGGGCTAGATTTCACCTGCAGGACAACTACTGCTCTAGAGGAGCACAGTTTTCATCTCAATTTAAGAGAGAATTTTCCAAGAGATTCTGTGTTTCACCAGTGGTGAAGACTGTCTCGAGAGGTCTGAGCACCCCATCTCTGATTTATTATAACCATCAGCTTAGCATGCTGTTGGTAGGACTTGACACTAACTAGGAAGATAGACCAGATGACTCCTAAGGTTTCTGCTAATTTTTCCCTACCAGTTTTCCATGCTTTTCTAACTGATAAAAGTTCTCTGGTTTAGTCATTTGAATAGTTACAATTTAATGGGAAAACATTCAGCCCAGAAAATAAGTCTGTATTAAGCTTTACTTCATATGAGTTTCCTTAATTTCATTTTATTGAATGTAATTCAATTCATTATTTTATTTAATATACGTATTTATTGTATGTATGCATTTTATTGTGTATAATAAAATACAATATGTATTTTATTGTGTATAGTAAATTATACACATCATTGAACAATATGTTTAAAATGTATGTATTTTGTTCTGTATATATATAATAAATATATATACACATATACTATATGTATATGTGTATATATATACAGTAAAATACACATATTTAAAGTGTATAATTAAATACTTTTGAGATTCATTTTAACAGATGAATAGAACACGTCCATCATTCCAAAAAGTTGCTTTACACACTTCTGCAGTCACTTTTCTTCACCGTCTGTCCATTGGAACCACTCGTTTGATTTCTATCACTGTGAATTAGTTTTAGCCTGTTCTAGAAATAACTTCATAATAATGGAATCATACAGAGTAAACTCTTTTATCTGGTTTCTTTGACTCAAAGCAGTATTTTTGAGTTGCATTCAGATTGTTGCATGCATCAGAAATTAGTTGTTTTTATTGCTGAATAATAATTTCCCATATACCATTGTTTATTTATTCATTCATCTGTTGATGGTATTTGGATTGTTTATAGTTTTTCGGTTATAAATGAGGCTCTTCTGATGTCACTGTCAGGTCTTTTTATGGACATTTGTTTTTATTCTCTTTATTCTTGAGTATATACCTAGGAGTAGAGTTTCTGGGTCATGTTGTAAGTGTATGGTTAAGATTCTGTGAAACTGGGAGACTGCTTTTCAAAGTGGTTGTACCATTTTACATTCCTACAAGCAACGCCTGAGTGTTCAGTTCTTAACATCCTCTATAACACTTGCTGTTGTCAGTCTCTTTAAGGTTAGCCATTCATGTGGGTATGTGGTAGTATCTCATTATGGTTTAGTTTGCATTTCCCTGATGATTGATGGTGTTGACCATCTTTATGTACTTATTGTCCATTCAGTATCTTCTTTGCCCATTTTTAAATTGAGTCGTGACCTTTATTATTTTAAGAGCACATCATAATTTTGTTTATAAGATCTTTGACAGATATATGTACAGTTGACCTGTAAACACTGAGGGTTTGAACTGTGTGGGTCCACTTAAATGCCGATATTTTTCAATAGTAAATACTACCAGTACCAAACGGTCTGTGGTTGGTTGAATCCATGGATACACAGGGCTAACTATAAGTTATATTCAAATTAACCCCCTTGTTGTTCAAGGGTCAGCGGTATTATGAATATTTTCTTCCACTCTGTGTCTTGCCTTTTTATTTTCTTAATAGTCTTTTGAAGGGCATTAGGTTTTTAATTTTGATGAAATCATATCAGATTTTCTCTTTGGGGTTAAAGCTTTTCTGTCCTGTCTTTAAAAATCTTTGCCTGCTACAAGATTGTGAATATTATTTTCCTGTGTTCCCTCAGAAGTTTTGTAGTTTTAAAGACTTCCCTGGCAGTCCAGTGGTTAGGACTCTGTGCTTCCACTGCTGGGGGCGGGTTTCAGGTTCGATCCCTGGTCGGCGAACTAAGATCCCATAAGCTGTGCTGCACAGCCAAAAAACAACAATCCACCCCTCCCCCCCCCCACAAAAAAAAGTTTTATAGTTTTAGATTTTACATTTATGTCTCTGAACCATTTTAAATTTTTGTGTAGGACAATCCCTGGTGGCGCACTGGTTAAGAATCTGCCAGCCAGTGCAGGGAACACGGGTTCAAGCCCTGGTCCGGGAAGATCCCACACGCTGCTGAGCAACTAAGCCCATGCACCACACCTACTGAGCCTGCGCTCTAGAGTACGCAAGCCACAACTACTGAGCCTGTGCACCACTACTGAAGCCCGTGTGCCACAACTACTGAAGCCTGTGCACCTAGAGCCTGTGCTCCGGAACAGGAGAAGCCACCGCCATGAGTAGCCCACGCACTGCAACGAAGAGTAGCCCCCAGTCGCTGTAACTAGAGAAAGCCCGTGTGCAGCAACGAAGACCCAACGCAGCCATAAATAAATAAATAAATAAATTTAAAAATTTTTTGTGTGTGTAGAGGGTGAGATAGGGGTTGAGATTTTCCCACCCACCCCCCCGTAAGATACTCAGTTGTTCTAGCACTATTTGTTTGAATTTATCCTTTCTTCATTGAATTTTTGTTTACTGTCGTGGTTGAAAATCATTTGACCACATATGTTTGTTTCTCTTTCTTTTTCTATTTTTTTCTTTTTTTTTTTTTTGCGGTATGCGGGCCTCTCACTGCTGCGGCCCCTCCCGTTGCGGAGCACAGGCTCTGGACGCGCAGGCCCAGCGGCCATGGCTCACGGGCCCAGCCGCTCCGTGGAATGTGGGATCCTCCCGGACCGGGGCACAAACCCGTGTCCCCTGCATCGGCAGGCGGACTCTCAACCATTGCGCCACCAGGGAAGCCCTATTTCTCTTTCTTGACTCTATTTCCTTCCATTGATCAATGTATCTATTGTAATTTATGCCTACATCACATCTTAATTACTGTAGGTTTATGGTAAATCTTGAGATCAGATACTTACGTAGGTATCCAACTTTGTTTCTCTTACGAAGTTACTTAGCTTATTCTGGGCCTTTGCATTTCTGTATTCATTGTTTCAAATAAGCTTGCTAGAAATTTTATTGGGATTTTATTGATTCTGTGTTTGCTTTATTTTTTGTTACTCTGCAATCTGTTATTTGAAGAAAAATGTATTTTGTAACATTCTATATGAATTGTTCAGTAGAGTTGTCTTTATTTTTTAAATTAACATAGGAAAAATGACTTCTCTTTGGTGTTTGGTTCCATGAATTTTAACATATATGTATATTCATGTGAGTCCAACCACAATCAAGATACAAAATAATTGGGGCTTCCCTGGTGGTGCAGTGGTTGAGAGTCCTCCTGCCGATGCAGGGGACATGGGTTCATGCCCCGGTCCAGGAGGATCCCACATGCCGCGGAGCGGCTGGGCCCGTGAGCCACGGCCGCTGAGCCTGCGTGTCCGGAGCCTGCGCTCCGCAACGGGAGAGGCCACAGCAGTGAGAGAGCCCCGCATACCAAAAAAAAAAAAAAAAAAAAAAAGATACAAAATAATTTTATTGCCCCTCAAAATTAGTTCCTGCTGTCCTTTCCCTTTTCTTCACTTCTTAACTTCATATAAGTGTAATAATACAGTACATAACATTTTGAGACTGGCTTCTTTCACTAAGTATGTTACCTTTGAGATTCACCTATGTAGTTGAATGTGTCAGTAGTTTGTTCCTTTTTGTTGCTGAGTAGTAGTATTACTTTATGTGGATGTACCACAGTTTCTTTATCCCTGTTAAAGGACATTTATGTTGTTTATCGTTTTTGGAGAATATGATTAGAATAGCTATGAACATTTTTATACCAGTTTTTCTGTGAACCAAGTTATCATTTCTGTAGAGTAAATACCCAGGAGTCTGACTTCTGGGTCATATGTTAATCGTGTGCAACTTGCTTTATTTTTTTTATTTTTTATGTTTTTGGGAGTGTTCCTGCCTCTTCAGTCTTTTTTAAAAAATATAATCTTAATTAATTAATTGGCTGCGTTGGGTCTTCATTGCTGCGCGCGGGCTTTCTCTAGTAGCAGCGAGCAGGGGCTACTCTTTGTTGTAGTGTGCGGGCTTCTCGTTGCGATGGCTTCTCTTGTTGCGGAGCATGGGCTCTAGGCGCATGGGCCTTAGTAGTTGCGGCACATGGGCCCTAGAGCACACGGGCTTCAGTAGTTGTGGTGAGCGGGCTCTAGAGCACAGGCTCAGTAGTTGTGGCACATGGGCTTCTTGCTCCACAGCATGTGGGATCTTCCTGGACCAGGCCTCGAACCCGTGTCCCCTGCATCAGCAGGCGGATTCTTAACCACTGTGCCACCAGGGAAGCCCCACAGCTTGCTTTATTTTTAATAAATGTTTATTTCTTATTTTGAAGTAATTATTAGAGGAAATTTTAAAAGTGGGGGCAGGAAGTAAAACTAGGAGAAATACTGCCTACAGTGTCTCTGCTGAAAGCTAAACACAGTAAAAATTTCAGTGTGTTTCTTTATGTTCTTCCTCTTCCTCCTCCTCCTCCTCCTTCACCTCCCCCTCCCTTCCTCTCCTGCCGTTCCTCTTTTCCTCCTCCCCTTCTCCTTCTCTTCCTCCTCCCTGTCCTTCTCATCTTTTTTCCTTCACCTCCTTTCTCTTCCTCTTCTGTTTTTACTTAACAGTAATCATATTGAAAAAATAATTTAATATCCAATTTCTTTCTCTTAATTCCATTATTTATATATGACTCACTTACTAGATGGAAATTTTCTAATTAGCATATGGCACAGTGTCTAGCATGTACATAACCATGATAACACATTTGTGTAAGTGAGTTACTATGGTGGGAGTTTAGGCAATGTGGCTGGCTACTATTAGATATTTTGGACTGACCAGCCCTTCTTTACTCATCAAATTCTACCGTTTGGGTGACTATGGACTCCAACCAATTGCCTGATTTGGGGGATGGTGTGGTTGATGCCAGCTACTAGGCTTGCCACTCAAGACTGAATAGAATGTTAAGGCAGCTACATTTGTGCCATTGTTTATTATGTGAGTGAGTATTTCTGGAGTAGACTTTTCATCTAAACCTAAGTAATGTATGAAGCTAACAACATGGAAATGTTTCCATGAGGTCTTAGAAACCATGTACTGCTAGCTCTGTATTTTTCTACTTTTTACCTTTATGTGCTGTGGGCTACTCCTGTTTTTAGAATGTTGGCTCTTGTCAGGTGATTGCTAAGGTTTTGACGTGGCCTTGTGGAACTCAGAAAAACACTGTCTTCTTTGCATTTTGCTGAAGTGCTAGTCAGTGATGTTTCTGTCACCTTTGCAGCTGAAAGTTTGGCTAAAAAGATTGTTTGGCTTGAGGTTTGGGGATTAAATCTGTCTTCTGAGTCTTTCTGACCTGGCTTCTCATCATAGTTGGGTATTAGAGAATATTGTTAAGATAACAGATTCTGTAATTCAGAATTTAGAAATCAGGAAAGGTAGGGTTCCTTTACTTACTTAAAAAGGGGATATCCTCTGGTTCTGGATAATATGGAGTAAACATATACCACCCTTTCTTTACAACTGAATGGAACTGTAAAAGCTAGGCAGAATACATGGTAAATAGCAGCATGCAGATTGGAGAAGAACATCAGTTTTTGAATACCACCAAACCTCTAGGATCTCCTGGCCTGACCTCAGTGCAGCCAGAAACCTGGAATTGAGCACTGTGGTATAGAGAGAATGAGATCTAGAAGCCTTCTAATTCTGGCTTGAGGAGTTGAAAAGCTCAGAGAGTTGGGTCATTCTCTGTGGTTTTTTTTTTTTTTCTTTTTCTCTATTTTCTCACAACCCAGTTTCAGGCAGTCACATGTAATGACATGAGTTTACAACAGGTGTCTGCAGGAGCCAGAACTCTGAGGGAGGGGAACCTTATTCTCTTTTTGATGCTGTGGTTCCAAGTGGGCAGAGGCAAACTCCATTGTTTTTAGTCTGTCCTCCCATTGTTTGACCCCCGGCAGGCAGTGGCTACAGAAGTAGACTGTTCCTGGCTGGAGGACAGAAAAGGGTATTCTCAGGAAATTGGAAAATGCCATGGCGAGAAGAGGGAAGATCTTGGGAAAGAGACCCGTGAAGTTGTGTACACACATTTGGGCTCACTGTCAACCTGTGCAAATGCACGGATCATATCCTAATTAGCATTTTAAAATATTAATTAATTAATTAATTTTTGGCTGTGTTGGGTCTTCGTTGCTGCCTGTGGGCTTTTTCTGTAGTTGCGGCAAGCGGTGGTGGGGGAGGCCAGCAGGGGCTACTCTTCGTTGTGGTGTGCCGGCTTCTCATTGTGGTGGCTTCTCTTGTTGCTGTGCACAGGCTGTAGGCGCACGGGCTTCAGTAGTTGTGGCTCATGGGCTCTAGAGTGCAGGCTCAGTATTTGTGGTGCAAGGGCTTAGTTGCTCTGCGACACATGGGACCTTCCCTCTTCCCTGTCCCTGCACTGGCAGGTGGATTCTCAACCACTGTGCCACCAGGGAAGCCCCCTAATTAGCATTTTAAAGACTTTGAAAACTGAGATGGATAAAACTCCACCCAGGTTGCAGACTGACCACTGGGTGGCGTATCCATGGGAAAAATCCAAAAAGCATTGTAAAAGCTTTGAAAACTGAACTGACATTGAAACCACAACCTTCAGAAAGCATATTGGAACTTGCAGCTTGAACCTAACCAGGTCAACTGCCTGTGAAAACAAAAATATCAATATACTCCACAGGAATCAGGAAGATCCTGAGTTACATAATATATTTTTAAAAGTGTCGAGGATATAATCCACAATTACTCAGTATGCAAAGAACCACGAATATCTCAACTCACATTGGAAAAGGCAATAATAGACCTTACTGACAAGACAATGAAGATGTTGGAATCATTAGACAAAGACTTTAACCAACCATTATAAAAATGCATGAATAAGCCATTGCAAATACCCCTTCAACAAGTGTTAAGCTAAAAGTATCAGCAAAGAATTAAATGATATAAAGAGGAATCAAATATAATTTTCAAACTGAAAAATACAATAATCATAATAAAAAGCTCCCTGGATATATTCAGTGGCAGAAAGGAGAGGAAAGAGGAGAGAGTCACTGAACTTCATAGGGCAAGAGAAATTTTCCAATCTGAACAATAAAGAGAAAAATGATAGAAAAAAATAAGAGCTTCAGAGAACTGTAACATAAGGGCTAACATTTGTGTCGTTGGAGTCCCAGAAGGAGAGGAGAAATAGTGCGATGCAGAAAAACATGTTTGAAGAAATACTGGCTGAAAATTATAATTGTGTTAAAATTCATAGAAGTGTACAACAAAAGGAAAATAAAGTCAATTTTATTGTGTGAGAATTTAAAATAAATTTGAAAATGGGAGGTATTATGTTGTGATAACGTGGAATTTTTATTTAGCAGTGGTAATTCCTGGACTCTTTTGACCTTAGGAATTACTGGTTTCACAGTTGGTGATGGGGAAAGTTTTAGTCTTTTCTTTCCTTTTCTGCCTTATTACCTGAAGTGAATTAATAATTTGGTGTGAATAGTGGTGGCAAGATGTTTAGTTTTTTTCTTCTTTTTAGAGCAACTCTTAGAATTTGTGATAGTTTGGCTTCTTATATCTTTTTTTTCTAAACTATAGAAATTTCCTACTTATAAGGAATTGGAAGGATGTGAACAGCCCTGAGAAAATAGATTCTTATTTTTCTACTTACAGAATTTTGTGGAATGTTAGTAAAAATTGGCAGCTTTGCTTATTTAATGCTAAAAATGTGCCATTAACTAAATACCTCTAATTTCACAGCTCTGTAGTCATTTGACAGGGATTGTACAGGTTCAAAAGGAAAGTAAACACCAGATTATCTGTTAGAAGGGGGAAAAAATGGAAATGGTTCAAAATTGGATGCCATGAATTAACACATAATCATCTGTATAAATACTCTTTGCCCTCTAAAAGAATGCTTAACTAAGCTATTCATTCTGCAGAGTTTTTTAGTGATATGGTGGTGATGAAATTGAGGCATAAATAATGTATATTTCAGATGAAGAAACAGTCTTTGATATCTGCATGATTTGTACAAGGTTATATACATACAATGATGAATTAGGGATTTGATTTGTTAAAATGATAATTTCCTGGAGGAATAATTTTATCCAAATAATAGCGTGAAAAGTTTGCAGTCATGTCATTAGAATTGCTTTTGATGGACTCTGAGGGGTGTCTTAAATGGGTTAAATTTTTCTTAATTTTATTTTTTGTTTATATTTGTTGAAAAAAAAAAAAGGCACTGAAGATCTTGGCCTGACAGGATTAGAAGAATTCCTTAGTGGAGCCTCATGGAATATTATTAGAAATGTGGATCAGGATGAGATTGTGAGAAGCCTTGATTGACAAATTTAGTAGTTTGGGGCTTTGAGGGACCCTTGAAAGATTTTGAAGCAGTATTTGGGGAAGTTTTTACTGAGTGTAGTGTGGACTGGATTGATTAGAATACCAGTGATGGAGGCTAATGAGGGCATCTTGTTGTAGATAAAGGTCTGGATTAGGAAGATAATTATAATGGAGTAAAATAGCTGGAGAGGATCTATTTTAAAGTGCAGCTAGGCTGTATTTTGTAATTTGACATTTAGCTCGTCCTGGTATATACCTGGTAGTGGAATTGCTGGGTCATATGGTGTAATTCCATCTTTAATATTTTGAGGCCCTGACACACTGCTTTCCCAAATGGCTGCACCATTTTACATTCTCACCAGCAGTGTATGAGGGCTCCAGTTTCTCCAAATCCTGGCCAACAATTGGGATTATCTGTCTTTATGATTATAGCCATCCTGGTAGAACATTTTTTTAGGTACTTATTGGCTCCTTGTGTATCTTCTTTAGAGAACTGTTCAGATTGTTTGCCATTTTTAGTGACTGCGTTGTCATAGTTCTTTATATATTCTACATACAAGTCCTTTATCAGACATATGATTCTGTTGTGTTTTCAATTTCTTTCAATTTTCATGATATCCACTTTACCTACTTTTTCTTTTATTGCTTGTATTCTTGGTGTCATATGTGAGAGACTTCTAAATGGAGCAGAGTAAAGAAAGAAGCAAGCCCTATATCATTGTCCCTTCTGTAGAGGGATTTTTTTGATGCTTTTAGTGTCATAGGATTTGGGCAGCTGCAAGTAACTAGCATGTTGGGATGATGTGCTTATTCAATTAAGGTGGGGGAGGTCAGTTAATCAAAAGGAGAGGTCAGTTATTTTTCCCTGGACTAAGAAATTAAAATTTTAAAAGGGGTCATTTCCTTTAATTGATGGTTGTGAGTGATGAAATATAAAGTAATAAAACCAGTATAGTTTGGAAAATTACTTCCTCTGCAGATTTTAAAGAATAGTACAAGCTACCTAACTGTAAGGTGAGGTGGGTGGTCAGTAGAAGGGTCAAGGGATCCAGTGTAGATATAGAGTATATGAGAGAGAGAAAAAGAAACATTCCTGGCTGTCATTTTCTTATGATCATGAGTGTTGGTAGCGATTTTGGCTACCTTGGAAAATTGTTCAGTTTCTTAGGTGTATGTGTTTCATTTCTTTGATTCTCTGATGTTGTAAGAAGTATCCTTGCTTTTAATGGGCAAATTAACTGAAAGGTAGAATCCCTTTTAGTACTGATTTCCACCCCCACCCCCATTTTTATGAATATGTAGTTTATCGTACACAGACTTTAATTAGACATGGCAGAAAGTCATTATTTCTTGTTCAGGAAGGACTTTCTCTCTAGTGTTAATAAACGTGTGTATTATTGACCGAAATTAAATGGTATATCGCAGTCAACACTACTATGATATAAGCCATGTTTAAAACAGCCTGATGGATTTCTAGAGGAAAGGAATTTAAAATACAAAATGAAATAGTCTTTAAAATAAACTAATATTTCTTATGTATTTGAGCAAAAACAAAATTAAGTGAAAAATTTCGATTTCAGTTGGAAAGAGGTTAAAGTAGCTATTAACTTATAATGTCTGACTAGGACTGGGTTAGGGAAAGTTGTCAATAAAAGAAAAGTGTCTGGCACTATTTTGTACTACTCACAGGTTGAGTTTTTGAGATCTGTGGTTTCAGGTTTCTAGAAGTGAATCACGTGCATGAAAATCTACTCTTATGTCTGCTTTCTTGTCGAAGCATGTTCTTCCTATAATCAGGAAAGGACAATTAAAATATAATCAAAGAAGCCATGAAGTTTATCTAAAATATTTTTGTTCATTTAAAAAAGTATTTTTGTTATCTTTAACAGGAAGCTGCTGCTTTAGGAACAGGGGAAAGGAAGATTAGGAATATCTGTATTTTTCTTTAGCTAGTCCTTGTTCAAGTATATTGAAGACATAGATGTAAAACTTGGAATTATATTAAAGTACAGTGGTTCCCTGGGCACATGCAAGGGTGTGCATGTCCTGTGTACTGTAACTGGTTGAGAGTTGGGAAATTAGATAGGTGATTTAGCTTTTCCGGCATGTTTTTTTCACATGTGAATGAGGGAAGGGGAAAAGGTACTCCAAGTTCTGTGATTTCTATGGTGGAGTTTATTGCCTAGTTCTTACTTGCCAAGTGATTCCGTCCCCTAAACCTCCTGTGTTCCTGACACATATAACTAACTTAAGTATTTGGACCAGATGGCTTTGGCATGCTCTTATGCATTCTGGATCTTTCATTCACAAAAATTTATCTAAAGTCTTCTAGTACTTTTTTATTTTTTATTTTAATTAATATTTCTCAAAGTACATTGTAGACTGTCTTCTGATATCTTAGGGTTGAGTGAGGATCCATTAATTTTCACTTCTCTGGGTAACTGATGATTTAATCGAGAGTTCACTAATGACTAATACTATGTAAACAGAGCTTGGGTTGTTTTTTCTTACATATTTGCCCATATTGAAACTCGTCTGCTACTTTACCCCATTTATGAGTCCCTATGAAATATTCCAATAGCAGTCTTAGCATTTTGTTAGTCTGAGTTACTTTATTGTCATTTGTACACCCAGCCATTTAACTTGGATTCCCCATCCAGGTTATTTATCCTTTCTGATCACTTGTGGAATGCCTTTGTACTTCTCCTGTGTCAGTAAATGTTTTCCCTGTACTTGGTTTTGTTTTTCTGTCAAACCTTTAAGGAGGACAGAAAGATATCCTTTATTCCATCTAACTTAGGGTTTTGTTTTTGCTGTTGGTTTAATAGTCCATATTACATATTTTTAGTCTTTATACTTCCACATTCTCTCAGGAGGAAGTCTAAGAGAGATTAGTTTTGTGTCACTCTCTATCCCCTCCTATCCTTTCACATCCCCACCTCAGTAAGCTTTTGTTCCTGAGCTCTCTGTGGGACTGAGTCAGTGGACCTTCTCCTTGTTTCAGACCAGCTTTTTGAGAATCGAGACCAATTTATCTGTACAGTTTAGGCTTTCTTCTGGACCTTCCTAAGAACAAGTAGAGTTATTAATCTGCATGCCCTCTGACACAGTAGCTCTAATCACTTAGCAGTCCCATTTCTTTGAGACTCAAAAGTCATGGTTTGTTGTCATCAAAACCTAGAATTTCTTTGTATTAGTTATCTTTTACTCTTTGATCTTATATTTGTGACTTCTTCAGAAATTACTTACATCTTTCTTGATCAGCTTCTCCAATAAATACTGAAGCATGGAATTTGAGTATTTATTTTCACTTTATTCCCTAAATAAGAGCTTTTATTATTAAAATACTTTTTAACTTACTTGCAAAATGATTCCCGAACTCCTTTCCAGTGGTATGATTTTCTTTTAAGAAGCTTTCTTCTCTTCTTGAAAACATGATTGTACTCGTTCTTTTTTTTTTTTTTGGCTGCGTTGGGTCTTCATTGTGGCGAGCGGGGGCTACTCTTTATTGTGGTGTGCGGGCTTCTCATTTTGGTGGCTTCTCTTGTTGTGGAGCTAGGCACGCGTGCTTCAGTAGTTGTGGCACGCAGGCTCGGTAGTTGTGGCTTGCGGGCTCTAGAGCGCAGGCTCAGTAATTGTGGGGCATGGGCTTAGTTGCTCCGTGGCATGTGGGATCTTCCTGGGCCAGGGCTCAAACCCATGTCCCCTGCATTGGCAGGTGGATTCTTAACCACTGTGCCACCAGGGAAGTCCTGTATTGGTTCTTATTGGCTCTCCCTCATAGAATAAAACTTTAATGCAACCACGTAGCAAAAATATTCTGAATCATTAACTTCTTGTTCAGTCTAGATTCCTGATTTTGTTTATAAAATGGACTGTATGTTTGTAGACTTATCTTGACATAACACTTGATGGCTGTTCATATTTTAAATTAGTGATACTTAGTAACAAGTAAATTGATTCTTTCCCCATTTGTCTTCACAAGTGTATTCAGTATCCAAAGAAAGTTCTTTGGCAAGTGCATAACCTGACTGAAATGTCAGGGAACAGATGGAAAGGAGTTCCACAAGAATTGGCTGAAGAGTAGGAGTTTGACTTTCTGAAAAATAGCTTTGCTGACTTTCCTTTCCTCCAAAAGTAATATGAAGAAGAGCTCAACCTTCAAATGAAGGAACAGCTGTTTTTAAGCTGGTATTTAGTAGAAAGAGGTAGAAGCCTTTTCAAATAAAGTCTTAACCCTGTGATTTATTTTTGAAAGGCTGTGAGTTCTCAGAACATTGAGGATGTCTCATGGTCAGATGTAAATACAGTAAAACACAATTCAGAGCCAGTAAAATTCTTCTGAATTTTTCTAATAATATTGCTGCCTCGATTAGGGTGAAAAATTGCATGTAGTGTGATTGGTTTACTCATAATATGAATATGAAGGGAACTGAGTTTATTCATGATTATATAAATGGGAATTGTGGAAGTTATTACAGTCACATTCTGTGCTTTATGTGCATTTAGGCTATCCATGCACATTTTTAAGTTTTACCATAGAATGCTGAAGATCAAACTCATAATACTATATAAATCCCTTTAGAATTATTGATCCATTGCATGATCGACTCATGTGAGTCTATAAAGAGGCTCTCAGGTATTAACTTTAACAATTTAAGCTGTCATGTTCACAATTACATGAAGAATTTGAGGCAGGAGACTCTTCCTGACATCAGATATTAGATAAAACTAAAAATGCATTGGAAGGACATAGAGTTGAAGAGAAAGATGAGAATTTTGTCAGCCAAACAAATTTAGCTGTGACTGCTGGGGTGATCTCTGATTACTCAGCTTTTAATACATTAAAATTGGATGCGATCTTCATGATAAATCATTTGTGCATACTGTTGAACCAAATAATTCTCTTATTGCTTTTTAAATCATCAGATCGAGAAATTAGTGCTGTGTTCTCTATGTTTTTTTCTTTTGGGTCCACATAAACATACTTTGCAAGCCTTTGCCATGGTGGGAATTAATTGTGGCGATGGAAGCTAAAATGTTGTTTCATGCTAATTTTACAGTGTGTATATACTGCAGAAGTTAGACAAGGGAACTAAGTTAAACAAAGATCTAGAGCTACTGCCAAGCCTGAAAACAACAATGGCGCAAAGAAGAGAACAGAATGCTTGGTCCAAAGCCAACAAAATCCAAATGTAAATTTGCTAGTTGAGAGGCATCACATGTAAATGGGCTTATTTTGGCAACTGCTGGAGTTAAAATACAAAAGACATCACTTATGCAAAAGCAAAAGTAATTGAGGTTTGGGGGTTTTTTGTTTGTTTTTTTTTAAGAAAATGGTCTTTCCTAATTTATAGTAGCCATTTAGTTTGTATGAAGAATGCTGCCTTTCACTTTTGTTAAAATCCATTTATTGTTTACCTAATCCCATTACTAGTGAACTATCTTTCTTCATATTCATGAAAGTTATTTTGGGTGACATAAGAAGACATGACCATTATATCAAAAGTTTACTGAGCACATTTTTGAAAAAAGTCTTGGATTGGGGCCCATAATTAGAATCCTTTCTTGGTATGTTTGCAGCATATTTTATATTGTGAATATAATTGCCATTTTCCAGCCCTTGCCTGTATGCCATTTACTGGATGTAATTACAAAAATGCCTTTTACCTTATTTTATGGCAGGGAATAAAATAAAATGAATGCCTAGCTAGTTGTGGGTCTGACTCAGTGTGGCTCATCAGATGGCCTTGGGTGAAAGGAAACAAAAGTAGGAAGGGTTTCTTTGAGGATAAAGTTAAGGAATGAAAACAGGTCATTCTTACAGAGATAAGATATTAGAAATGGACATCATTTTTCTATGTTTAAAAAACAGTGATTTCCCCTCCTTCATTGGATGATATTATTTACATATAAATTTTCTTTCTTATGAAGTATTAGGCGTTCTCTTTTCTTTTAAATGTTGTAAAAACACATTAACGTGAGATAGGCGCTCTTAAAATTTTAAGTGTAAGGTACAGTATTGTTAACTGTATGCACATTGTTGCACACAAAATCTCTAGAACATTTTCATCTTGCATGACTGAAACTCTGTATCCATTGAACAGTACATCATTTCTCCCTTCCCTTAGCCACTGGCAACCATCATTCTACCTTCCCGTTCTGTGAATTTGACTCCTTTAGATACCTCATATAAGTGGAATCATGCAGTATTTGTCCTTCTGTGACTAGCTTATTTTACATAACAGAATGTTTTCTAGGTTCAGCTATGTTGTAGTATGTGACAGGATTTCCCCTTTTCAAGGCTGAATAGTATTCCATTGTATGAATGTACTGCATTTTCTTTATCCATTCATTTATGGATGGATATTCATGTTGTTTATACCTCTTGGCTATTGTGAATAATGCTGCAGTGAACTTGAGAGTGCAGGTATTTCTTTGAGGTTCTGTCTTCGGTTCTTTTGTATAAATACCGAGAAAAAACAGGATTGTTGGATAATACAGTAGTTCTATTTTAAATTTTTTTACAAACCTCTGTACTGTTTTCCTCCATATTGTTACAGTCCCACCAACAGTATATACAGGGTTCCAATTTCTCCACATCCTTGCTGATACTTATTTTCTGTTTTTTTGTTTTGTTTTGTTTTTGTTTTCTATAATGGCTCTCCTAACAGGTGCAAAGTAATATCTAATATTGGTTTTGATTTGCATTTCCTTGATGATTAATGATCTTGAGAATCTTTTCACACACTTGTTGGCCATTTGTATGTGTTCTTTGGAGAAACTAATTGTTCTTAATTCATTTAAAGCAGTATTTAAGTTGATGAAATTTCTGTGAAGTAAAAGATACTGAATTTCTTGATGTGTTGTTATTGCATTTGAATTGTGCATAATTAAGAGAAAATATTTAAATATATACATGTTTAAATGATAATGTATGTTAGACTGGAAGGAGTTCTGTGTTTGCCTAGTGATTGCTTTTGGTTTAACTTAATATTTTTTAAAAAACACCTTATTTTTTATTTTATTGAAGTATAGTTGTTTTACAGTGTTGTGTTAGTTTCAGGTGTACAGCAAAGTGTTTCAGTTATACGTACATATGTATATATATTCTTTTTCCATATTCTTTTCCATTATGGTTTATTGTAGGATATTGAATACAGTTCCCTGTGTAAAAGCCATTCTTTTTAAAAAAAATTTATTGAAGTATAGTTCATTTACAGTGTTGTGTTAGTTTCAGTTGTACAGCAAAGTGATTCAGTTATACATATATGTAAATATACATATTCTTTTTTTACATTCTCTTCCATTATAGGTTATTACAAGACATTGAGTATAGTTCACTGTGCTATACAGTAGGTCCTTGTTGGTTATCTGTTTTATATATAGTAATGTAATGTGTATAATTTAATCCTAAATTCCTAAATTATCCTTCCTCTCCCTTCTCCTTTGGTAACCATAAGTTTGTTTTCTGTGTCTGTGAGTCTGTTTCTGTTTTGTAAATTTGAAAAAAGCTTATTTTTAAATTATATAAACTCATTTAAAATTGTTCAAATGATGTAACCTTATTTCAGGAAAAATTGAAAACAGTAAAAAGGAAGCAAATAACAATCCAACTTTTTAAATCAAACTATTAGTACTTTTTGTATTTCTCTCCAGTTTTTTCCCCTTAGACATTGTTTTTAAGTAGTTATCATAGTAAACATGCAATTTGTATCTTGCTTTTTTACTTAAAACTGTGATGGAAAGAAACTTTTATTAAAAGAAGCTTAATAGATAAAAGAGAAAAATAAGGTAGAATGGTTTTTTTTTTAATATATATATTTTTAAATTTATTTGTTTAATTTTGGCTGTGTTGGGTCTTCGTTTCTGTGTGAGGGCTTTCTCCAGTTGCGGCGAGCAGGGGCCACTCGTCATCGCGGTGCGCAGGCCTCTCACTATCGCGGCCTCTCGTTGCGGAGCACAGGCTCCAGATGCGCAGGCTCAGTACTTGTGGCTCACGGGCCCAGTTGCTCTGCAGAATGTGGGATCTTCCCAGACCAGGGCTCGAACGCCTGTCCCCTGCATCGGCAGGCAGACTCTCAACCACTGCGCCACGAGGGAAGCCCGGTAGAATGGTTTTGTACGTTCAGATTGGACAGTTCCAAATTGGAAACAGTCAAAAAAATACCTTTTAAACTAAATGGGAAAAGTGAAAAAAGCAGAGATGCTAGGAGGAAAAAGTGGGATATAACAATTGCATTATTGCATTTATGAGAACATAGACATGAGTAAGAGCACATTATATTAAATCTGCAATAATGAGCCACATGACTCTACTGGGCTTTAAATTTTTTATTAGTTAAGAATTTATCTGTGGATTTTAAAAATAAAGTACACTTTAACACTTCTTACACCATTGATTAATTATTTTCATGTTAATGAACTTTTTGTTCATTAGAGAAGCTCTTCCAGGGCATACATTCTACTTGTTGAATGAATCATCATGCTCAGAGAGCGTTCCAGATTTGTGATTGATTCACTTTTCTTCTTTTCTAAAGCTATTCTAAATTTTTAAAATCAGTCTTGCTTTTACACATTTTTGTGGCCAAAATTAAATGCATCCTTAACTTTACTTTGTTAGAATTAAAGCTTTTCATTCTGACTCTCAGTCACATGGGATTTTCAGGTTAATTTCTTCTAGGACCATTTTTGGGGCAACATTTTATGCTTGAAAAGAATTCAGTATTTTCCAAGGTTCATAGATTTGTTATGATTTCCACATAAATGTATGTCTTGAAGTCAGTGGATATAAAATGTAAAGGCATTTATGGAGGGGGGAGCACTTCATCTGCTTTATTGACTTTAACTTGCTTCATCATTTGTGGGGCTGATGGCCTACCACAGGGAAGATGTAAAAAGCAAATAAGAGAAACTTGTTGGTGGGGGAGTGAATGACAAAGTATGGTTCCTAACTCACAGTAGACCTTCAGTAAATGCTTATTGAATAGAAATTGTTAAATTGTGGAAAGAGTTATGATTAGGTAATTGTACAAAACAGTGAGTGACTTAATGATACTATTTTCTGTCTTGTGTTACCTTAATCTTTTAAAATAACCCACTAAAACACTGTAGGGAAACAGTTTTGTGAGGATAGATCATTGTAAACACTTAGAAACTACTACATGCAAGGTGCTTTCCAAGCATTTTACATGCTGTCTCATTTAAGTAGGCAGAGCCATTGTTATCTGATTTTCACAAATGAGGAAACTGAGGCAAAGAAAAAGGTGTGACATTTAAGTCATACAATCTGAACTGTTTGGCCTACTACCTTGACTCCTTCGCCCACTCCTCCAGTGTATGAAGATACTGTCATCCTTCGGTTATCTGCAGGGGATTGATGCCAGGACTGTCCTGGAATGCCATAATCCATGAATGCTCAAGTCCCTTGTGTAAAATGGCATAGTATTTGTGTATAACCTATGCACATCTCCCATATGCTTTCAGTCATCTCTAGATTACTTATAATACCTAATACAATGTAAATGCTATCTAAATAGTTGTAAATATAATGTAAATGCTATATAAATAGTTGCCAGTGTACAGCAAATTGAAGTTTTGCTTTTTGGAACTTTCTGGGATTTTTTCCTCAACTATTTTCCATCCATGGTTGGTTGAATTTGCAGATGCCAAGTCTGCAGATACAGAGAGCCGACTGTACTACTACTTTTTTATTTTCTAGGGTTTTGTCTCATAAAAGCAGGGAAAAAATGAAGTTGATTTGGCATAAACTTGAATGTCTTTGCAGCCTGAGTACCTTCACAGTGGGCTTCACCTTGTGTCAATGTTCTACTCTGTGGTTAGACGTTGAGAGATGACGTCATTTACTGTGAATAATCAATCATTCATGTTGAGGAAGATTATTGCTCCAGCAGGCTATCATTATTCCATTCAGAGAGGAACTGATACTGGAAAAGGTAATACCACAAATGGGAAGTACAACCTAGATCCAGTCAGTTCATTAAACAACAGATTTCCACAATTTTTCTCATGTGGCAAGACTGCCAAAATGAGTTTTCTAACAATGAGAATTAAAAGGCCATCTCTGCAGTTTCAGACAGCTTATATTATTGAGCATTTACTGTGTGACAGACACTATACTGAGTACCTAATAAGTATCATCTTATTTAATTCTCATCCTCAGTCTGTGAGTTATATACTATTATTAAACCCCATTTTATAGAAGAAGAGACAGAGTCATCACATACCCAGTAAATGGAAAAGCCTCGGATTGTGCTTGGGTCCATCTGACTGAGCATTATTTTCCGGATATGGCTTTGGTAGTTTCCTGATATGCTTTGTTGAGCTGAAAGGACAGAGTTAGAGACTAAGTAGTGAAATTGGGTATAGAAGGAAATCAACTAGATCCATTTTTTCAGGCACTCTTAAACTTCTGGAATAAATACATTAAATGTTTAGAATGTGTTAAGTTTTCTTCACTCTATGAATAAATAATTTACTCTAAGTGAAGGCACACCAAGGGAGAAATTGAGAGGTTTTCCTGGGGTAGCAGGAGCTTTGAAAGCTAACCTGATCAAAGATAGGAATGCTGTTTTGAAGAAGATCTGGAGGAAAAACTAGACCAGAGATTCAGATGTTGAGAAGAGGTGAGAAGAATACCAGATAATTAAGATATTTGGTATTGTATGCAGATACAGAATTGAGTAAATCAGTGCAGTTCAAGCCTTTACACTTTGAGACTAACAAGGGGATACATAAAACAAGGGGATATATTACTTAGAATTGAGTGTGTGCTTATTTGCTGAGTTGGTGGAAGACACAGATCTGCTTTTTGTTGGTTTTTTTTTTTTGCGGTATGCGGGCCTCTCACTGTTGTGGCCTCTCCCATTGCAGAGCACAGGCTCCGGACGCGCAGGCTCAGAGGCCATGGCTCACGGGCCCAGCCGCTCCACGGCATGTGGGATCTTCCCGGACTGGGGCACGAACCCGTGTCCCCTGCATCGGCAGGTGGACTCTCAACCACTGAGCCACCAGGGAAGCCTGACACAGATCTGTTTTTGATCACTATGAAATCTAAGTATAGTTATTTTCTCTTCCTCTTCTCTCTTAAAGCAGCTCTTAACAATTTATAAACTCCTCATATTTTACCTATCCTTTCCCCTATCTTGTTAATGACATAATTGAGGAGGTCACGAAGTTAAGTCTAGTTCCTTGCTCATAGGGAGAAATCCATTTAAACTATGCATTTTATCTTTACAACTTCTTTGGATTTAAGGTTTTAAGGGGCGAATAATGGCTAACTCGGCCAAAGGGCACAGAGCAAAGTTCGAATGAATAGGTTCCGACTTAAGGAAATATCGTCAACTAAAAGTATTTTGCCAGCATTTTACCATTGACATCACTTTTTCCGCAGGGTTTTAAATACCTGAAAGGCCTTCTGAATGATACTTGGGAAACATTTTAAATTATACTCAGAGGTACAAATAGGTTATTTTATCATAGATGTTTATAGAGCAAAATTGTGAGATTTTACCTCTTCACCTGTATTTGCTAACTCTGGGTCTCTAAACCATTCTGTTAGGTTAGGCTCTCTTCTATTTGTATATCAGTTACAATCTTATTTTCAGAAATACTGCACAGGATAACGATTTCATACACTTAAAACTATTCAAAAATAATAATTTTAGTAGTTTAATAGAGATGCTTAATATAGAAATTGTAATGATGCTGAATGACCACAGACTGATTGGATTATGGAGATCTTCACCTTGAGCAGAAATTGAAGAACAACTTTTTTTTTTTTTTTTTTTTTTTTTTAACATCTTTATTGGAGTATAACTGTTTTACAATAGTGTGTTAGTTTCTCCTTTACAAAAATTGAAGAACAACTTTTAAGTGTTAGACAGTAGTATCTTACTGCAGTAGCACAGAGGTATTAAAAAATTATTCTTGACTTTCCCCCCTTCTGCTTTATTTGGATTGTGAGGGAAAACAAATATTTCTGAAAATTTTATAGACAAAATTTACCCTCAGCTGAATAAACGTTTCCTTTAAACACTGGATATAAATCACATTTTAACAACGTAAAATTTTCTACCTTTTGCTTGCATTAAATTTTCAAAAATAACATTGCATTTACCTTCTCACCCTTTAGATTTAGTTTATCTCCTGGGTGTAATTGGAAGAATTTACTAACCTTAAGCCACCACTCATATTCTTCCACTGAAGTTAAAGCATGGTGAAAGACTGAGATCTCTTTCCTGTTTTACAAAAAGCATGCACTCTCTATCATTTGGGTAGTTTTTTTCATTATATCATTTCGGTTTGTACCAACCTAACATTGTTATGCTGCTGTTTATTTGACTTATGTATGTACCCATTCTTCTCTAAGAAACCACATATTTACAGTTTTATGTACATAGGACCAAATATGCTCATAATATGATAAAATTCACTTTTAATTTTATATTAATTTCAAATAGTATTTCACTTTTACGGTGTAGTTTTTATGCATTAATTTCTCAGGAACCTCTGAAAGAATTAATCATATGAACAGTCTTTCCTTAAGTTCTTTGTACAGTTTTTCAAAGCATTATTATTTTAAATATATGATAGCATTGTGATGTTTGCATTAGTAATAATCATTCATTTTATTCCATATTGCCAGTCCCAAAATTGGAAAAAGAGAGATATTGATTGTAGGAATAGATAATGTTTGAAAGGTAATGGAAAGGTAAGGCTTGGATTTTACACATTTTTTTAAATGTTTTATTTAGTTTATCTTATTTATTTTTGGCTGCATTGGGTCTTCGTTGCTGCGCATGGGCTTTCTTCTAGTTGTGGCGAGCAGGGGCTGCTCTTCATTTTGGTATGCGTGCTTCTCGTTGTAGTGGCTTCTCTTGTTGCTGAGCATGGGCTCTAGGCATGCGGGCTTCAGTAGTCGTGGCACTCGAGCAGTAGTTGTGGCTCGCAGGCTCTAGAGTGCAGGCTCAGTAGTTGTGGTGCATGGGCTTAGTTGCTCCGCGGCATGTGGGATCTTCCCAGACCAGGGTTCAAACCCTTGTCCCCTGTGTTGGCAGGCAGATTCTTAAACACTGCACCACAAGGGAAGCCCCTAAATGAAAAAACTTATAGATGTTTGCTTTCTATTGCTTCAGCAAAGACCAGGCTAGTGCTTTTATATCAAATCACCATGTCATCCTTGCCACACATGTGTAGACTTCTATTTGAACTTCAAAGAATGCCTTAGAAGTCAGTGTCTCTTTCTCTTATGGTATCTAATATTGGGGACCATTTGCTTTTGGTACCCACTACTGTTTCTAAAGCTGTCACTTGACTATGGTACTAGTATGTTTCTTGTTTTAAAATTTTAATATTCTCTCTTCATTCCAAGTTGTGCTTTGTTAGTATTTAAATTTCTCCTGCTTAGAATTGCTGAGCTCATTAGATTTGCATACAAGTTGATATTTTTCACTGATATGGGAAACTTTTTGCCAAATTTTATTCCAGATATATAATCTGCCTCATTTTTTCTCTCATCTCCTTCTGATACTCAGATTGCATGTATTTTATACTATTTAGTATGGTCTAACAGGTAGCTAAAGCTCTACTTTTTTCTTTTTTTTTTTTTTTTTTTTTTGTGGTATGCGGGCCTCTCACTGTTGTGGCCTCTCCCATTGTGGAGCACAGGCTCCGGACGCGCAGGCTCAGCGGCCATGGCTTACGGGCCCAGCCGCTCTGCGGCATGTGGGATCCTCCCGGACCGGGGCACGAACCCGCGTCGCCTGCATCGGCAGGCAGACTCTCAACCACTGCGCCACCCAAGAGGAAGCCCTCTCCTCTTTTTTTCCCAGTATTTTTTATGTTCAATGTCACTTACCATTTCTTCTTCTTGTTCCAGTTTATTGTTAAGCTTATTCAGCAAATTTTTTATTTCAGTTAATTGTAATTTTAAATTCTGGAATTTCCATTTTCAAAAGCTTTTCTTTACTGAGAGTCTCCATCTGTTCATTCATTTTGACCATCTTTTTCTTAAAGTCTTTGAATACTTATAATAGCTGTTTTAAAATCATTTTCTGCTTATTCCAACATCTGTGTCATCTTGAGATGTGTCTGTATGGAATGTGTTTCCTAGGCTATATGTCACATTTTAATTTCTCCACACATCTATTAATTTTTTATTTCATATTTTTCAATGTAGAAGATGTGTTGTAGAGGTTTTAGTTTCTCTTCAACTGCAGAGTTTTGTTTTTGCTCTATAAAACAAACAAGAATTTACATTATTTGTAAGTAGTTAAGCTTTTTTGGTCAGTTATCTTGAGGCTTGATTTTATGCTTTGTTAAGGCAGGCCTGTGGAAAGCTCAAATTATTTATCAAGCCCTCTAATTACTTTCCTCCCTGGTACCCAGCAGTTGAAACCCAACTGTGGCTTTCTCCTTTCTTTGTTTCCCTCCTTAATTTCCAGCCACACTGGCATTCCCAAATTCTATGTTTTGGCTCCTTAAGCAAAGAAAATAGTGGCTTTCTCCTTATCTAGCCACCACATGCCATGCTGCCTGGGAAATGCCCTCATCAGACAAATCATAAAGATTTGGATCTTACCTAGTGAGTCTGGTTATATTTTTTCACTGATCAGATCCTTTTCAGTTTTTGCCTCCTTTTGTTTACTCTTCCTTGTCTTAAAACAGTTGTTTTTAAAAGTTTGGTCCACAGTTTATAATTGTTATTTTCAGTTGAATAAACTTAGGAACATTTTGTTGTTTTATGAAACATTTTCCTCACCCCATTTATATCCCTTTTACTCCTTCCTTGTTAATTCTCTACCTGAGAAGCATCCACAGTCTTTATTTTTATGACTATGATTTTGTTTTTTCTGTTGTAGGTCAACATATAAATGAAATCAATCTTTTGTATCTGATATCTTTTATTAAGCATAATGTTTTCAAAATTTATGCATGTCGTTGCATGTACCACTAGTCTGGTTTTTTTTGTATTGCTGAGCAGTATTGCATTGAATGAATAAACCACAGTTCCTTTATTCATCTTTTTTATTGATGGGCACCTGGATTATTTCCAGTTTGAGCTCTTATGAATACTGTCATTAATATTCATGTAAAAGACTCCTTGTGGGTGTACTTTTTTCTCACTTTATCTTGCACAAATACCTAGGGATAGTATTGTTGTGTTAAAGGATATATATGTGTTTTTATCTTTTAAGAAACTTCCAGTTTTGCAAAGTGTATCATTTTCCATGCCCACAGGCAATATGTAAAATTTGGGGTGCAGATCTTATTTTTCTGTCCAGATTATATTCTGTTATGTAATAGAGATAATTTTTAATGTAAATTTTAAGTTTCTGGTAAATTTTTGATAAGCAGTCCTCTACTTTTAAACTAAAAATACTCTTGAGTTAGAGATTTCAAGAGTGATATGGGTGGCAGGGCCAAGATGGCAGAGTAGAAAGACACTGAGCTTACCTCCTCTCACAAATACACCAAAATTTACAAATATCTGTAGAACAACCGTCAGTGAAAAGGAATAGAGCCTACCAGAAAAGATCTTCTACAACTAAAGACATGAAGAAGGGACAACAATGAAATGGGTAGGGGAGTGGACTCGTGATATAACTAAGTCCCATACCCCTGGGTAGGCAACCCACAGACTGGAGAATAATTATATTGCAGATGGATAAAGAAGATATTATATATATAATGGAACATTACTTAGCCATAAAAAAGGATGACATTGCCATTTACAGCAAATGGATGGACCTAGAGATTATCATACTTAGTGAAGTAAGCCAGAGAATGACAAATATCATATGGTGTCACTTACATGAAATCTAAAAAATAATGCAAATGAACTTATTTACAAAATAGAAACAGACTCACAGATATAGAAAACATGGTTACCAAATGGGAAAGGGCGGGGGGAAGGATAAATTAGGAGCATGGGATTAACAGATACACACCACTATGTATAAAATAGATCAACAACAAGGATTTACTTACAGCACAGGGAACTATATGCAATATCTTCTTTTAAAAAATTTTTATTTATTTTTGCCTGTGTTGGGTCTTCGTTTCTGCGCGCAGGCTTTCTCTAGTTGCGGCGAGCAGGGGCTACTCTTCGTTTCGGTGCATGGACTTCTCATTGCGGTGGCTTCTCTTGTTGCGGAGCATGGGCTCTGGGTGCGCAGGCTTCAGTAGTTGCAGCGCAAGGGCTCAGTAGTTGTGGTGTGTGAGCTCTGGGGCATGCGGACTTCAGTAGTTGTGGCGCTCAGGCTCAGTAGTTGTGGCTCACAGGATCTAGAGTGCAGGTTCAGTAGTTGTGGTGCATGGGCGTAGTTGCTCCGTGGAATGTGGGTTCTCCCCAGACCAGGGCTTAAACCTATGTCCCCTGCTTTGGCAGGTGGATTGTTAACCAGGGAAGTCTTATATTCAATATCTTGTAATAAGCTATAATGGAAAAGAATCTGAGAAAAAGCATATGTATAACTGAATCACTTTGCTGTACACCTGAGACTAACACAATATTGTAAGTCAGCTATACTTCAATTGAAGAAGAGAGTGATATGCTTTATTTACATAGGCAATGTTCAACTTTTTCAACTAGTTTAATAGCTCTAAAAGTTGGATGGTGGGGGAGCGGAGTGTTTTGATGTAATTATTCATCTTCATAAGTTGTAGATGTTTTTAAATTACTTAAATTCATTTTTTTAAGGGCTAGACACTAATGAGTATAAAATTTAGAAATCTTTACATGTCAGTAATTTTTGCTTACATGTTACTGTAATAAATACCTGTGAGTATGAACAAGAGAGGTTTAGTTCATTCCATTAGAGCACTGAGCTAATGTCAGGTGTTTCATCTGAGTGTCTTCTTGATGTGGTTACCTTTGTTCTGTGCTTTGGTCATCAGTTGTATCCCTTATGAATGCTCTTTTGCAAACTCATACTGTTCATCGTGGGACTGGGGAAAGTGAATGTAAGTAGGTAAGTAAAAGCTGTAGCTGCTACTAGAAAACCTGTCCATATATTAATTAGCAGTGTCATTTTGTACACAAAAACTTTTTCATTGAGTGTCTCCTATGTATTCAGCACCGTAGGTGAAACAGAATGAGAGCTGAATGTGGTCTTTGGTCTTAAATTAATTTGAGACCCCATATTAGATGGTGTTCTCTTAAGAACAATATAACTTCTGTGCTGTGCGACATAGATTTATAAGTATAAATATTAAAGAGAAGACCTAGTAAGGATTAAGGAGGTTGGTCATGTTTTACAGCAGAGGTGGAATTTAAAGTGAGCATAAAATTAGTAAGAATTAAGTGTAGAGGAGATAGAAGTGCCAAGAGGAATAATAAGAGCAATAAGTGTTCATGAATAGTACTATGTACAATGAATGTGCCTCATGGTTACAGTTGAGAGTTTGAATGCAAAACACTGAATGACAGCTCCTTGAGGGGCAGGGTTTCTGTGTCTTGTGCATGTGTCTAGAGTGCAGTGCATAGAGTCCTCCCTGGAGCATGACACTGTGTATGCCATAATAGGAAATTAGCTGTTTTGACTGTTAGGGTTGGAAGCAGTGAGGCAATTGTAACTGGGTTTTCAAAGGCTTTAAACATAGGAGGGACAAAACCTAGCACAATTGATGGTAAACATTTGTGGAACAGAGGAGTAAATATTCAGTTTCAGGTTGAAGAATTTGGGATTTATTCTGTTGGTGGTGGGGCACTGGAAGTGTTTACTTTTTAAATCTGGGGGTAATATGTTTTGAAGATTTGTTTTAGGAAGACTACAATGGCAGGATATTATTAGGTTAAATATTTTGAAATAGTGTTTTAGGGAGATTCAGAGAGACTCTAGCAAAAGAGTCTAAGTAGGATGTCATGAAAGCTCAGAATAAAAAGGTGGTAATAGGAATGGAAAAGCTGCTTCAGGAGACATTCATAAAGAATACTCAGTATAGGGATAGTGGAGGGAGAGGAGAAGAGAGAATCAAAGATGATGCCAGTTTGACCTGAACTATTATAGTACTACCTGTAGTATTAGAAATATTAATAATTAGGGTCCAAAGGCATATGAGGAAGAAGTGAAGGGTATGTGAAAAGTCTGTTTTCAGATATGGGTTTAAGATGATGGCAGGAGAGCTGAATGAATGCCTCCAGCAGGAATTTGATGATTCAAGATGCAAAATACAGAACTGAGCTTAAAGCTGGGAGTGTTCATTTGGAAATTGATCATTCAGATGGAACAGTCAAAATCATAAAACTGAGTGAGCAGTTGAAGGGGTAGAGCATAAATTGAGAAGTTCTTGGAATGAAGAGCAGGTACTTTTAGTTTTTCACTAGAAGGGGAAGTGTTAGTATATTGAAATAGGGGCCCAAAGGTTAATGTCAGCAAATCCCAGGGAGGCAAGGTGGTTAACAGTATTGGATGCCATAGAGCAGGGGTAGGCAAAATATGGCCCATGGTTCATCACCTGTTTTTATAAATAAAGTTTTATTGGAATACAGTTACTCTTTCTTTGTTTACATATCGCCTGTGACTCCTTTTGGTGCTACAGTAGTAGAGTTGAACAGTTGGTAAAGAGAGGGTATGACCCACAGACATAAAATATTTACTGTTCGGCTTTTTATAGGAGAAATTTGCGGACCTCTGCAATAGAGATCTAAGAAGTTAAGATCAAGAAGGGGCCTTTATGCTTTATGATTAGAATAACCTTTGATGACATGAAAGAGTTCAGTTTTATCATATAAACAAATGTTTACTGAGAGCCTTCTTTGTGACTGGCATTGGGTTTTGCTGGTGTGGTCTAGGAAGAGGCTAGGTACTAGCAAGAGATTCATTAATGCGTAAGTGCATAAATTGAAAGGAGTGAAGGTAGTCAATATAAATTTTTGTTTTGTGAATTTAGAAATAAATGAGTGGGAGTTTGAAGCGTATATGAGGATGGGATTTTAAAGTATGAGGAAAATAAAATACGATGGAAAAATTTTTGCAGAGTCCTTTGAGAGAGGCAGAGTGTGTTGCCATTACAGGAATTAATGGTCTAAGACTTGAACGCAGGGAGTACACAGGCCTTATTACAGGAAATGAATAGAATTGTTTGTGGAATTAAGTTAAGAATAGTAATTGCTCACACAGCTGTTTTTAAATAGCAAATTGTGTTAGGTAATCAGCAAAAATCCACCAAAATGTACTTATGCAGAAGCTGCTTTATTGGTACTGACTTATGATCCTGATGCATACTATAAAAATAAACAACCTTTGATTTGCATTTCTCTAATGATTAATGATGTTGCGCATTCTTTCATGTGTTTGTTGGCAATCTGTATATCTTCTTTGGAGAAATGTCTATTTAGGTCTTCTGCCCATTTTTGGATTGGGTTGTTTGTTTTTTGTTATTGAGCTGCATGAGTTGCTTATAAATTTTGGAGATTAATCCTTTGTCAGTTGCTTCATTTGCAACTATTTTCTCCCATTCTGAGGGTTGTCTTTTGGTCTTGTTTATGGTATCCTTTGCTGTGCAAAAGCTTTTAAGTTTCATTAGGTCCCATTTGTTTATTTTTGTTTTTATTTCCATTTCTCTAGGAGGTGGGTCAGACCTACTAGAGCATGGACTTGAGGATATGGGGAGGGGGACGAGTAAACTGTGACGAAGTGAGAGAGTGGCATGGACATATATACACTACCAAACGTAGGGTGGATAGCTAGTGGGAAGCAGCTGCATAGCACAGGGAGATCAGCTAGGTGGTTTGTGTCCACCTAGAGGGGTGGGATAGGGAGGGTGGGAGGGAGACGCAAGAGGGAAGAGATATGGGAACATATGTATATGTATAACTGATTCACTTTGTTGTAAAGCAGAAACTAACACACCATTGTAAAGCAATTATACTCCAATAAAGATGTTAAAAAAAACAACAACAACAACCTAAAAACCTCTGCATGCAGTTTTCACAGTGGTCTGGTACTGTATGTTTTTTGTTCAATGTGCAAGGGCAGTGAAATATTTTCATCTTTCTTTTCTCGCCCCAAACCCAAATATAATTGTCTTGTTGAAGAAGAGCAACAGCATGAACTTTGTGAGCTCACAGAGCAATGAGGTGTGTTCTCATTGAAATGAGTAATATCTGTTTGATGCTTCTCTGTTTGTCTTCCTCCTCAGACAAAAATGGAATGTTTTATTGTATGGTTAGATTAAGGTGTACTAATTCATTTGTTTTCTGTTTTTTCTTTCTGTATGTTTTTCAAATGTATTTCTTTCTTTTGGATTTGGCTATTTCTTAGGACTCCATTTTAATTTATTGGTTGGCTTTTTAGTGATGCCTCTGCATTTTTTTCCGCTTTGGTAGTTTCTCTCAGGTTATATATGTCATTAACTTCTCCCAGTCAATTTAGAGTTAATATTCTACCATTTCACATAAAATGTAGAATTCTTGTAACCTTATAGGTCTATTTACCCTCACCCCTGCCTTCTTTTATGCTATATTTGTCATATGTATTACAGCTAAATACATTGTAACTCCTGTGAGAGAATGTTACAATTTTTATGTAAATAACTTTTAAAGAAGTTAAAAGGAAGAAAAAACAGTTTCTTATATTTACTATTTCTCATGTTCTTTTTTCCTTCCTCAAGATTCAAGTTTCTCTCTGATAATATATCCTTCAGCTTGAAGCACTTCTTTTAGTATTTTGTGCTGAAGTTTTGCTGGTAACAAATTCTTAATTTTATTTTATTTGAAAATGTATTTCATCTCCATTCTTGAAGGATATGTTTATTCTGGCTGAGATCCCCATGCCTCAGTACTTTAAAGATGTGTTTACACATCTGGTGACATTCATAGTTTCTAAAGACAAGTCTGCAGTATTTGAATTGTTGTTCTTCTGTATGTAATGTGTCCTTTTTCTGTCCACATTCAAGGTTTTCTCTGTATTTTGGTTGTCAGAAATTTGACTATGGTATCCTGCACATGGTTTTCTTAATATTTATCCTTCTGGGTTTACAGAGTGTCCTTAACTGGTAAATTTGTGTCTTTTAACCACATTTGTGAATTTTCTGGCCATTATTTCTTCAAAAATTTTTTCTACCCTAGTCTCTTTGTTCTCTTATTAGACTTAATTAGTCTCTTATTAGACTCTCTCTATGTTAGACTTTTTAATATCTTCCTTTAGGTCTCTAAGACCCAGTTTATTTTCTTTTAATTTTTTGTCAAATTGAATTATTTGTTGATCTCTCATCAAATTCATTCACTCTTTACTGTCATCTCCATTCCTTTCTTAAACCCATCCAAGAATTTTTTTTTTTTAGACTTCAGATATTTTAATTTTTAAAACTTTAATTTGTTTTTTTTTGTGTGCGTGTGTGTGTTTTCTTTTTCTCTGTGAGATTTCCAGTCTTTTCATTCATTACAAGCATATGTCCTTTACTTGATTGGGTATAGTAAGGTACCTGGTTTCATGCCCTTGTCTGAAAATCTCAGTATCTGGGTCATCTTGAAGTTGGGCTCTCTTGATTATCTTTTTCTTTGAGATTGGGTCACATTTCATTGTCAAGGAGTTTTGGCTTGTGTTATAGATATTATGAATGTTATTTGTGGAAATTTTGGTTTCTTTTATGTTCCTCCAAAGAATTTTGATTTTTTTGTTTTAGTAAGCCATCAATTGGATCAGACTCAGAGTGAAAACTCTATCTTGCCTGAGGTTAGCAGCTGCTCAAATTTCAATTTGATTTGATTCTTTCAGCCTCAGCTGCAAACTGCCCTGTGAATGTGTACGTCAGGGCTCATCCAAAGACTTGAGCAGAGATGTGCCCAAAATTTGGGACTCATCTTTTCTGCCTCTCTCCTTTTGGGGATTCTGTCCTTACTTTCTGGTGATTATGGTTGTCCTGCTCTTTCCTGTTTTTCTTCTATCCAGAAAGATAGTAAGTTGTCTTTTGGAATTTTAGTTTCTGCGTGCTGTGGCTGCTGCTTGCCTGCGGGATGAAGCTTTAAAATGGGAAACTCACCTGTGCTGATCCCTAAAGCTGTTAAAAGGAGAAACTCATTCTGGTCTCTTCTTCCAAGTTTATATTCCCATCCAAAATCAGCCTGGTTTTGTTCCTTCTCCTGGTAGACCCTTTAGGTTTACTCTTAAGGTGGAGTCTTTACGTAGTTTGTTTTATATTTATATTTTTTCTCCAGGATTTATAGTAGCTGTCTGTAGGAGCATAGTGCATCATGTTGGAAGCTGAACTCACTAGTTCAGTTTTGAGATTGCCTCCAGCATATTTTCAATCTGCTTTTAAAAATAATACTTTTTAAAAATAATACTTTTAAAATAATAATAATTATTATTATTTTACTAATTCTTGGAGATCTACTTAGATTTCTAGACATCCCTCTTCTACTTTGAATTTCTTTTTTAATTTTTTTTATTTTTTTTTTGCGGTACGCGGGCCTCTCACTGTTGTGGCCTCTCCCATTGCGGAGCACAGGCTCCGGACGCACGGGCTCAGCGGCCATGGCTCACGGGCCTAGCCGCTCCACGGCATGTGGGATCTTTCCGGGCCGGGGCACGAACCCGTGTCCCCTGCATCGGCAGGCGGACTCTCAACCACTACGCCACCAGGGAAGCCCTTGAATTTCTTTTTTTAACCCATCTCTGGTTAACTGAATTCTTATGACGGACTGTCATGTGAATGCCCTAATTATATATGTGCCTTAACCACTTAGTGGACATTTGAATGCAAAATACCACACTTCTGCGAAGTACCAGAAGTACGTAGAGATGAACAAGGTATGTTCCCTGTTATAAAGTTTTATTGGTAGGGTATACGTGAAAAATAACTGTCAATGTTGAAGACAAAATAAGTGCAAATTATTTTCTGAAGAAGTGTGATTAATATTGACTTAGTTGATGGAGAACACTTCTCAGAAGAGAGGACATTCAATCTTAGACTGATTCAAAATTAGAAACTCAGTAGGTGGGGGAAAAGATAAGGGTGGATATTCTAGGACCAGGAAGCAATAGGAGTAGAATATGAATGTGTGACAAGGCTTGTAATGTTTGGGGTGTGACTAATGTCTTGATGAGGCTGGAGCATTGAGTTTTCTTTTTTTAAAATTTTTATTTATTTATTTATTCATTATTTATTTTTGGTTGCATTGGGTCTTTGTTGCTGTGCGCAGGCTTTCTTGTTGTGGAGCACAGGCTCTAGGTGCGTGGGCTTCAGTAGTTGTGGCACAGAGGCTCAGTAGTTGTGGCTCACAGGCTCTAGAGCACCGGCTCAGTAGTTGTGGCACACTGGCTTAGTTGCTCCACAGAATGTGGAATCTTCCTGGACCAGGGCTTGAACCTGTGTCCCCTGCACTGGCAAGCAGGTTCTTAACCACTGTGACACCAGGGAATCCCGAGCATTGAGTTTTCTGAGAAATATAGTATGTATTGAAGCTGAAAAAAGTAGATTGAGGCCACCATGAAGAATGCCACACTCAAGAGTGTGATTGTTATTCCTGAGGCAGCAGAGGATCATATTTGAAAAGTGAATGGATGTGATCCAAATTGTGTTTATGGCAAGATAATTGTGCTGGCAATGTTAACTGTGGATTGGCATGGAACATAATAGAAGAATAAGCAATACACAGGACCTGAATCAGAGCAAGGGATAGTTACTCAAAATATTGCCAAGGTAGAAATTAATACAATGGGTGACTGAGTGGTTAAGGGAATATGAAAGATGTGTTACTAAATTTAAGAGATTATTGCATTTCTAACCACATTTGTAAATATCCCAACATCATGCTGACTACATGAAACTTCTGGAACATTTTTTATTTAGAGTTCCTTTTATAGCAGTGTACATCAGGCTGTACTATAGTGAATACAAAGTGATTTTTCTTAGGACATGTGATGAGGTTATTTCAAAGCTGTGGTATTGAACGTCTGTGTGTGGTTTAGCCACCAAGCCTAGTGAGGATTTAGGTTTCTCTAACACTTTTTAAATAATGTTTGCTCTTTGGGGGTAGTTACTTGTCTAGTTCATAGAGTCATTTATAGTCTAACTGCTTCTCATTGGAATTTTTAAACTACTATTCATTTATTTAGAATATTGGTTTTGATTATTTCTAAAGAAGAATGGTAAGCTAACAAATAGGGAACCAGCTTCAGCCCCACTTATATTAAACTGAATGTATTATTTCCACTTTATACATTTATTTTTTCCACAAATATTTATTAATGCCTACTGTTGTGTCAGGCATTGTTCCAGGCACCAAACATAAAATATTGAACAAAACAGACTACACTCTTGTTTTCCTGGAGCTTTCAATCTACTGGGGGGAAAAACAGATTGTAAACATCCCCCCATATTATTATATTTGAATAGAGAGACCTGAAGGAAATTAGGGGAACAAACCATTCAGATATCTGGGAGGAAGCATTTTATGAAGAGGGAAGAACAAGTGGCAAGGCCCTAAGGAGGAAGCATGCTTACTGTGTTTGAGCAAAAACCGGGGTCCATGTAGTTGAAAAAGAGTGATCTAGGGCTTCCCTGGTGGCGCGGTGGTTGCAAGTCCGCCTGCCGATGCAGGGGACACGGGTTCGTGCC
>NC_041224.1:50310277-50343723 GCF_002837175.3 Physeter macrocephalus
TGGGAGAGGCCACAACAGTGAGAGGCCCGCGTACCACCAAAAAAAAAAAAAAAGAGTGATCTAAGAGAATGAATAGTAGGAGATGAAGTCAGGGAGGTGGGGGTGGAACCCATGAAACACTTTAGACCAGTGGATTTAATACTGAATGAGATGGGTAGATTTTGAGCATAGGATTGACAGGATTTGAGTTGTTTTGAAAAAGTCATTCTAGTTCCTATGTAGAGTATACACACTGTCACAGGGGCAAGAAGCAGGGAGACTCTTTAGGAGGCTGTTGCCATAATACAGAGGTGATGGTGGCTCAGACTAAAATGATCATGTTAAAAATAGTGAGTCAGGCACTTCCCAGGTGGTCCAGCAGTTAAGACTCCACCCTCCCAACACAGGGAGCTTGGGTTCCATCCCTGGTCAGGGTACTAAATCCCGCATGCCACAACGAAGATCCCATGTGCCGCAACAAATGACCTGGTGCAGCCAAGTAAATAAATAAATATAAAATAAAATTTAAAAAATAGTGAGTCATAGTCAGATTTTGAAAATGTTTATAAAGTAAATCTAATGGGATTGTATCATTGAGAGACTGAGTAGGGACATTTTTTGCTGAGACTTATCCAGAGTTGGAGAAGAGGCATCAAGCCTTTTTTAGAGTGGACTTCTTTAGTTCCTCTGTGGAAGAAAACATCTGGCATTGTTATTTACGTGCAGGGCTTTGCTGTTTAGATTCCAGAGGAGTATGGCAGTTGCTTTTAGGTGCACTGGGAGGGCCTTTTCTTGTTTCCAGAAATTTGACAGCCAGATAGTTTAGGGGAGGCTTAGAGATGGCTCAGGAGCTTTGTCAGGGTTATTAGAATGTCTCTTCACACAATCAGAGCAAATCTTCAATATACCAGGTCACTACATAGATAGTTCTCAAGGTGGTACAAAATACCTGCTTGCCCTTTTGAGAACTTAGTTTCAATCCCTGGGCATTAGGCAGTTTTTTATTTTTCCTAAACAGATAGACCTGCCATTTCCTTTTGACTTTCTACTCTTACTTCATTGATTAAATCACTAGAATGTCCTGTTTAATTGTATATTTACAGGACATTTGTATAGAGTGATGTGGCTAATAAAAATAGCATAGCAAAATCACTGTTTGGAAGTTAATTTCAAAATTAGTCATTTTCTTGAAATTAGTCATGTTTAATTATCTTATTCTAGTGTACTTTGGCACTAGAATATGCCTACTTTTAAAATCTTAGTTCTCATCAATTCCAGATAGAAATTGTGATTAATTTTAAAGATGACCTAAAAAGGTGATTCCTTTTAATCTTTTTACTGGTCTTATTTTCTTACATACTTTAAAAAGAGTCAAATTTTTAAATTTGACAGTTCATTTTACAGAATCTCAATTTTTTTAGTAAAAAAATTTCTGTAACCAATGTTACCTACTTCATATGAAGCAGCAGGTCTTACATTTCCTTACAGTTTCAACATTTCCATAGCTTTTCTGTTTTACTTGTTTTTCGTTAATGTATAGCATAAAAACAAAGGATTTGCTTTTATATTCTAATTGATTCTGTTTCACAGTGAATTTCTGGAAAAACACATCGGTAGGTTTATTTCATAAGTATCTAAAATTTGAGAAATATAATGAAAAATGGTGGTGGTGGGTTTTTAGGTGTATATTGTTTTACAATTGATTGCAGCCTTTGAGTCTGATCTAAAGGAATATCATTACCCCACAAATAAAATTGAGTGAAGAAACTACTGAAGAGACACATCCATAGCTTTGGTTATCTGTCATAGCTATCTCCAATCAGATTTCTTTTATCAAATCATCTATTGAATCATCCTATAGCAGATGGCAATCCTGCAAAGTATATTATCTTTTCCTTATTTATAACAGTGTTGGGATTTGATATTTTTGAAGTACATTTTATTTGCTAGAATCAAAACCTGATTTCACTGCTACCAAAAGCTGTGTGTGTGTGCATGTGCGTGTGTGTGTGTGTGCGTGTTTGTGTGTGTATGAAAGAGAGAAGGAGACAGAGAAAGAGAGGTATACAATCCGCTGTGCTCTTCCTCCCAACTTTTTATATATGTCCCTTTTCCACAAGGAATAACTCTCGGGCATAATACAAAGCAAAGTGGCTGTGTTAACTTGTTTTTCTGAAAACTTTATTTATTTATTTATTTTTGGCTGTATTGTGTCTTCGTTGCTGTGCACAGGCTTTCTCTAGTTGCGGCGAGTGGGGGCTGCTCTTCGTTGCGGTGCACAGGCTTCTCATTGTAGTGGCTTCTCTTGTTGCTGTGTGCGGGCTGTAGACGCACAGGCTTCAGTAGTTGTGGCTCGCGGTCTCTGGAGTGCAGGCTCAGTAGTTGTGGCGCACGGGCTTAGTTGCTCCGCAGCATGTGGGATCTTACCGGACCAGGGCTCAAACCTGTGTCCCCTGCATTGGCAGGAGGATCCTCAACCACTGCACTACCAGGGAAGCCCTGACTTGTTTTTCTTATAGCTTTGCTGCAGGGATATCCTAACTACTCTTCTCTTGATTTTGTGTATCCCCCACCCCGCTTTCCCTTTCATTACTTCTCTGCTCTCTAGACTCCCCACCAGTACCTGAAATACTTTCCAATTCCAGACCTGTTTCTCGCTTCACCCTCCTAGTAGTCTAGGGTGACAGAGTCTTTGGTGATAGGTCTGGTGGTAGCAGGTGGGAGAGAAGGAGCTGGTCAGCAGCTTTACTCCTCATTCACCCCTTTTACCTCCAGGTAGGTCTTGTCTGAGCCTCACCAAAGCTTGAATAATGCTTCATGTACACAAACCCTGTACTGTTTTTGAGCCCCTGGGGGCCCAGATTGGTGGGGGGCAGTGTGGAACAAGTGTATAGGGTATAGAAAAGTCACTACCCCCAAAAAATGTTTCCAGTTTTTGCTAATGGCTAAAAACTAGAGAAGTCTCTAGGATTATGTGCTAGGAGAATGAAAGAAGTAGTAGGATAGAAGCTGTGAGATAATTTTGTACTGATTCAAGAAAGAGAGCACTTTCAGTCAAAAAAGATGGTGGCAGTAGAGAGGAGGTAGGCAAACTAGTACCTGAGTCCTTCATAGTAAAGAAAGTAATGCTAGATGTTTTACTTAGCTAAGTTTACTTGCTCCTCCAAGAGTCTTGCTCTCTGACATCTCAAAAACTTGGTTACACCTTGTATTCCTTCTTCAGGCTCCCAGCCTCTTAGGGAGGTGCCTGTATGTGTAGTAATTTATGATTTGCCTTCAGTTACTTTTCCTATTAAATGTTTTACAAGAGAAGGAAGCAGATTGTTTCACTGAATTCACAAACCAGTGTTTTTAGATATACGGTCTAAAATTTAATGTTTGTTCTTTACTGAAAAATGTTAAATAAAATATTAAGCCTTTTAAAATGAGGCACATGGAATCAAAATATATATTGGATTTTAATTGGTTCCATTCAGAAAAGCAGGTACTTAAGAGATTCTGTATATAAAAGATTTTAAAAGTGTCATTTAAATCTCTATATTAGTTAAATAATTGGTTAACCCTTTTAGTTTTGTTGCAGAGAAATAGAATAGATTAATCAGAAAGTTAAGCAAGACTCAAAAGTGTTTCTACTACTTAATTATTCCTAAACTTTCTGTTACATCTACCATTTTAATCTGTAAGTTGAGGCACTAGCATCTCAAAAATTGTTGAATTGGCATGTGTAGACTAGAAATAGGAAGGAAAGAAAAATATATGGCAGTGGTGATTCAGATATATCTTAATAGAAATGTTTTCCTCCTAATTACGGTATTGCAACTGTGGTATATTGATAGTTTTTCAGATTTTGATCAATTTGTATAATTTCTATATTGTTTATTTTCTGTGTGTAATTTCTTTTTTCCTGGTTACCTTGGTCTTGTGGCTGAAACTTTGGAAAGTTTATTATTCCTGTCATATTTCTATGTTTGTACAGTCATTGTGTTGAGCAGAAAGGAGTCGTTGATGCTAAAGGATGACTCTTGCCTTTGCCAGTGCCAGCCACGATCTTCTGCTCAGAGTCTAGATACATTGACAATAAAGCTGTAGAGCTCTGAGTTTAAACCCTAGCCAGATCCTTGTTATTCTGTAGCATCCTTTGAGCCCTCTACATGTCTTGTATCGTTGGTATGTAGTACTCTTTAGTTGGTGGCTTAATTAATTATCATTTTATTTAATTAATCTTTGCTCTTCTTCCATGTTGTGGAAGTAATTAGTGTCACTCGATGAGAAGTATGTGTTTTCACAGAATTTCATTTATCACTTAAAATTTTGTCTGAGATGTTTTCTATAGCAGGCACCCATATATTTTCTTTTATAAATGTATTTAAAATAACACATAGCCCCCATATTTATTAATTATTTGATAAAAGACAATTCAGAGTCATAAAATGAATTATTTTCATTAGAAATAGGATCATCAAATAAGTGTGCATTTTATGTTCTAAATGTTCAATGAAAGTTATGTTTACTCCCCACCCCCAGGCCCACCATTCTGCTTTTTATGGATTTGTCTGCTCTAGGTACCTCATATAAGTGGAACCATATACTATTTGTCCTTTTGTGATTAGCTTATTTCACTTAACATAATGTCCTCAGGTTGTAGCATGTGTAAGAATTTCTTTCCTTTTTAAAGCTGAATAATATTCTGTTGTAGGTATATACCACATTTTGTTTATCCATTCATCTGTCAGTGGACACTGAAGTCGCTTCTACATTTTGGCTATTGTAAATAATGCTGCTATGAACATGGGTGTTCAAATATTTGAGACCCTGCTTTCAGGAGCCAATTTACTTTGGATATATGATATTTTAAAAATGTAACTCATTTAGAAAAAAAGTTACAAATGGAAAGTATGATCTTTTTAAATAAAACTTTTCCTAAAATTATTTGCAGTTTCGTAAGTAGCTTTATATTAATGGATTTTGTAGATTGATAATAGTCTTTGTCTTGGATTCGGTCTCATTGGAATCCTATCTGCTATTCTACAGTGTTGATTGCAAAGAAAATGCTTGGAAAATAGACCACAGGTAACTGGATACTGGAGAGATATTTAGTAACAAAGTGTGTTTTTACAAGATACTCCCCAGACTTGTAGAATCTTTCTTAAATCTAGAATTTTAATAAGAATTCTCCAAGAATGAACAAAACAAAAACAGTTTGGTTGTTGTTGTTGGTTTTTGGTTTGTTTTTACATGTAATCTGTGTGTTTTTAAAGCTTCTGATTCATTTGAAATTGTGCCTAGTGTGTTGTTTATAGTAGGTACCCATCTTTGTACTGTTTTTGATATAGGAAGTACAGATTCATAAAAAGAATAAATTAGGGTCCTACTAACTGAATTAGTAATTAGTGTATTTTACTTTGGGTACTGACGTACTTTCCTTGCTTTTGTCACCTAGTCCTTCAATTGGCAATTCTGTCCCTATGAAAGAGCCTTGGGAATCGTGGCTAGTTATTGGAGAATTTGTAGCATTTAACTTAGTACAGACCACTTCTCATCTAAATCACAGAAGACTTCAAGGAATTTTTTTGAAGAAAAAGGTTCTAAACTTAACAATGTTTTTGTAACATCTAGAGTTTTCTCATGCAAGAATGAAACAAAAAAAGTCAACCATTTGTATTTCATCATAGAAAGAATCTCAGAAGGGATTGGGAAAGTGTACCCTGTTAGGAGTCAAGGATGAGAAAGGCTGGTCTTCAAAACAGAAAAGGGAGAAATGGCTGGATTGAGAGATCTCCATCTCTTTCCGATTTTTCTGGGGATTGATTGGAAGGTGAAAATAATGGAGCCAAAGCTTCAGAAGGTACATTAAGGAGGATAGTGAATTGTTTTGTTGTTAATGGTAATTTATCCTTGTCACATTGAGTCTTCCTTTGCAGTTTTCCTAAGAGTAGATCTACTCATTTAGAAACAGATTTTAGAGGAGATTTTATTAGGATGAGTTGTCACATCATTTTGATTAGTTTTGATATAATTAATGTTGATTTGATGTGGTTTGATATAGTTTGATTTAGTTTGATGTCTTCAGTTAAGAATAGCTACTCAAGGCTTCCCTGGTGGCGCAGTGGTTGAGAGTCCGCCTGCCAATGCAGGGGACACGGGTTCGTGCCCCGGCCTGGGAAGATCCCATATGCTGCAGAGCGGCTGGGCCCGTGAGCCATGGCCGCTGAGCCTGCGCATCCAGAGCCTGTGCTCCGCAACGGGAGAGGCCACAACAGTGAGAGGCCCGCGTACCACACACACACAAAAAAAGAATAGCTACTCAGCGCTTTGATAGAAACCAGTTTTATTAACTTGAGCACTTCTTTGACTTGCTTCATTTTCTAACCCTTATTCACTTTGGATATTCATGGAGGCAGTACTAAACTTTAGAAAGTTGGAGGTGGGGCATTCATCTACTCTTAGAAGTAGCAGTGGGTGGAGACAGAAGTGGAGAGACCTAGATTATGCTCTGTTCGAAAGTCTCCAAAGACCTACATTGGCAGTGTATGTAGGGCATTGTATAGAGCAGTGATAAAGATACTCCCAAGTAACTTATTTCTTCAGGTTTCTGAGGCAAGGATTGATACACATGCAGTTCCAATCAAATGCAGATACCACTCACTGAATTGTATTATCTGCTATACCAAACAAAACCCATCATTGTATCCTCCTGGATTTATATTGTTTACTTTCTTCTCTCCTTAGGTATGGATGAACGAGGAGGTACGACATCTTGGGGAACAAGTGGTCAACCAAGCCCCTCTTATGACTCATCTAGAGTAAGTTTGCTCATCAACCCTTGATTAAAATTGTAAAGATAATTTGGCAGAATAAGTAAGTTCTTTCATGTGTGAGTTCTATTTCCTAAGAAGTGAAGATTAATGTATTTTATGGGAACATATTAGAATACCCACTACCTTCATAGTAGCTTTAATTCTTTCCCTTAACTGTTATACTATGGGAGTTCATTTTATGTCCTACAATGAAATATTCTTGATGTTATTTCTACACCTCAACTACTTGTAATACCCTTCACTAAAGTTGGAAGAGCTTGGAATGCCTCATTAAGTAATCTCTAAACATAGTCATTTTTCTTCTTGTATTGTTAATTTGCCTTGAGAGCTCTCAGAGGACCAGCTTCTAGTCTCCCCTTTCACGTTCTTGCTACAGTAGTCGTCAGCGATTTGTATCAGGGATTCTATAGCCCTGTCTCTTGGAAACATATCAAAACAGATACAACAGATGACATTTCTTGGTTGGCAGTTAAGAGAAAATAGGACCAAGCTAACATGCTACACAATGAAAGGTTAAAAGTTTAGAGCCTTTTCCAGAAATTAAAAGAACAAAAAAATTCCCCAAAACTTAAAAAAAATGAGACTGAGAGGCTGAAAATTAGACCAAAGAATTGACAATAAAATTAAGTGCTGTGCTCCCAGATTCCGCAGTAAATTGATGAGGTTAAGAGCTCCCTTTTCCAAAGGGTCATACTTTGAATGAATAATGAACTATTTATTTCTCTCAGAATTAACCAAGAGAAAATAGACAAGCATAAAATTTATGGGCACTTCACTCTAGAAGCAAATTGGTTTAAGTGGAAGAAAACCTGAATAATGTGATTGGAATTCATAGTCTCCATATGGGTTACACTGTTTTGCATTGAAAAATGCTGAGTGAAAATACTTACTAAAATATGTGGTTTTGCTATTATATTTGGCTGTAAATATGTTTAATTTATTTTAAATACTTGGGAGAAGAACTGGGATAGTCCTGTGGAATACAGGAAACTGTAGAGAGAGACTGTTAAACATGGGATTTAGTGTTTCCTTCTCTCAAATCAGTGCTGTGAAAGCTGAGTTGTAGTGTAAACAGCACTGTCCTGGGTATCACAGGATCTACTATTTTTTTTTTTTTCTGTACGCGGGCCTCTCACTGTTGTGGCCTCTCCCGTTGTGGAGCACAGGCTCCGGACGCGCAGGCTTAGCGGCCATGGCTAACGGGCCCAGCCGCTCCGCGGCATGTGGGATCTTCCCGGACCGGGGCACGAACCCGTGTCCCCTGCATCGGCAGGCAGACTCTCAACCACTGCGCCACCAGGGAAGCCCAGGATCTACTATTGACACTACTTTGAACTTGCTACTTAATCTTGGACGTGGTATTTTATCTTGTGGGTAAACTGGTTGATATCCAAATTTCCTTCCACCTTTAAAATTTTTTTATTTTTTGAATAATATTGTGAATAGGAAAGATAGATTTCCTGTTTCGATTTTGAAGTAGGGATTTTATATATTAGAGGACAATACTAGTTGATATTGGATTATTTTCTTTCAGAGCCTTGAGTTACTGTGTGATAACATGTTATTTCTTAATATACATTAAATGGTGCCTTTGTACCTTACTTCCCTTTCAAGCTTTCAGTGTTTTTCTACTCGAGTACTAAATAGGATTTTAGGAGAAGAGACCATAATAATATATCCAAACATTTATATATTTCATGTTCCTGAAATTAAGTTTACCTTTAGAGAATCTTGCTTTTCTTTTTGCTATTTGATCTATAGGTCAAATGTGAAATGCAGTTTTTTATTCTTAATTTGTTTTTTCAGTGTATGTTATGTACAGTGAAAAGTTAAATTGATTTTATAGTAGTTTTCTATTATAAAAATCCAGATTAATCTCAAGATATCCCATACAACCATACACACCTGCGCGCACGCGTGTGCGCGCACTCACACACACACTATTCACACACATTTTTTTTCCTGCCTGTCTACTGCGTGATCTGATAGAACAGTGATTTACTGCCCTCCTTTCTTTTTGTTCCCGGTGAAATCTACTCTTCCAATAACTTTCTTCCTTTATCCTAGTCATGATTCTGTGTTAGTCAAGATGTTATATTTTATTTACAATTTCAAACCATTTATTTCTCCCCTGAACTCTTCTCATCAGGGAGAGACATTTATGGTTATCTTTGAAGCTGTTCTCAGCACTCCTTTATAGGAAGATTGTCAACTTTTTGAGTTTTATTATTAAATATCTTTCACCATCTTGACCATGTTTTTCATAATCATAAGTATAGATAGATATAATTTTGTTAATAAGAATCTCAGTTGAACAAAGTACTTCATTCTCCTTAGTATTTTAATACGGTGAGTTTTTTAAATTTAGAAATAAATAATGATATTGGCTAAAAGCTAGTTTTGACACATTGTTAGTAAAATTAACAAGTCAGTTTAAGCTTTAATGAAATTGCTGATGCCTTTGTAGAAATTATGTGAATGACATTTATTTAGACTTTATTGTATAAATAACACATTTCCATCATGGAAAATCTCATTTAATAAATAATTTGATTTTACATTAATGATAGAAAATTTAATTTTACTTTTTGTGGTAGGTCGTGATAAAAAGGTATTTAAAAACTGCAAAATGAGTAGTGTAGCGGAGTTATAAAGCATATGCTTTTAATTTAGATGGATTCAGCTGTCTGAGTTGCTGCTCTTCTCCCTCCACTCAAAACTATAAGGGAGAAAGAATAATTTTTTGCAGTACTGTAAAGCAGTATTTAGCATATGAACTCTATTAATACTGTATTACTATACATTTTAGTGTACAAGATTGGCTATACAGAATCATGATGGTTGAGATCAATATTTATTTAACAACTTTTCAAGGAGAATTTTTTCTCTTTATACTTTTTGCCTAATAGGTCCTGACTTTAATTTTGATGAAGATACCATTCTGCTCTAGTAACCTTGATGCATAAGTGAGTTCCACTGGAATTGTGTGGCTAAGAGCCCACAAACTTCTTTTCAGTGTTTTACCCTATGCCCATTCTTTCAGAAGTAAGAAAAGTCACTACAGCAGAGCTCTTTCTAGTGTGTCTTCCCTGTTTTTCCCAAATCCACCAGAAAGGTAGCCTCATAGCGTACAGGTGGTTGGTTGAGTTTCCGGTTATCAGAACTACCCACAGCACCGTTGACCTACTCCCCACCTGCAGAACAAAAACACACACGTGAACAGATAAAAGCATCATCATGATTGAATAGCGCTTCTATTTTCAGAAATTTGTGGAAGTGGTGATTGAATTTAAAGCACCAGAGACTGAAAGGAGCGATTAATCTCAGATAATTTAGACATGGGCAGAGGTATAATTAATTAATGACTTTGTCCCCTCCCTCCCTTATTTTTTATTCTTTCTTACAAATGAATGTTTTCTATATTTGACCTTTGTAACCAGGCAAAAGGCCAGAGAATATCATGATTTTTCTTATTTTCTACAGTGTTAATGATTTATTCTAGTTTCAGATTCCCCCTCCCCACCCCCCCTTCTTTAGAAGGCAATGCTTAAGAGCACATACTCTGGGGCCAGACTACCTGGGATGAATCCCAGCTCTGCCACTTACTGCATGTGTGATTCTTGTCCAGTTACTTAAATTTACTGTACCTCAGTTTACTCATCTGTGAAATGGGGATAATAATAATTACTTTACAAGGTGGTTGTGAGAATTAAATGAGATACATGTACAGTGGGCAGTGTTTAGATCAGTGCCTGGTACATAGTGAGTATTCTATAAGTGTTGGCTTTAATCTTATATATGTCAGAATTTATCAACTTGATTTATTTGTAACAAACAAATTTAAATGAATGACTACATTTGCAAATGTGCTGCATTCTAAGTGTAATGCATAAGAATTGTTTTCTGGTTCAGTCATGCTTATTAATACTATACTTTTACTTCTTTTAGATTTGTAAAGGACATAAATAAAATTGATTTCCTTTCCCCTTCAATTTCTTTCTTGGGAATGCAGAAGTCTTCTGAGAAACTTTGATATAAAAGTTTTTGTCTGTATAATGCTCTATATATAATGAATGCTCTGTATGTGTTTGCTGAATATAATCAAATTGAGGAAGAATCATTAGATACACTAAATTAATTGTGTTTGGAGATTGAGGAGGGGAAAGAACCAAAATTAATACAATGTGGTGAAGCTTGAAGTAGATGGTGGTGATATTAATTAATGGTTATAGGGCTTTCTTCTGTGCTTACAAATTATTGCCCTGATTGATGACACTGCTTAGTGAAGCATTTTATTTAAGATCACAGCCTCTGAAGAGTTGTGCTCTGTGACCTTGGACAAATTACATAACCTCTTTGTGCCTCAGGTTTCTAATCTCTATAATTATGATAATCTTACAGATACTTTGTAAGATTTTGGTAAAGATGGAGTGTAATAATAGCTATGAAGTATTTCATTTATTGATACAATAAATGAAAGCTGCTGTTACTATTATTACCACCATTATTATTTTCTCCAAATATCTAATGTTTTATTATGTGTTTTCATGCTTATATTTCCTCATGTACAAATTCTGTTTCAAAAATGTTGTCTGATCATTTTAGTTTACGGAAATTCCAAGGGGCCATGTCATCTTGGTTTTCCTGCCCTTTTAAGCTCTGCTACCCAACCTAGGCCAAGCTCACAGTGCCGAAGTACCGTTGCAGTTTATACCCTGGGCAAGGGGTTATGAGAGGGCTCATAGGAAAGAGAAGTCTTTCTGTTGATACTCTTTCCTACAATACAGAGTTTTGCATTCCTTCATTTAAAAGGTATGAGTTCACTGGTAGGTAACCACTAATAGAAATTATATTTATAGGTACCATCAATGCCCAGGAGTTGGCAGTTTAATCATAAGTATTTTCAGGTTACATATAACCCATTGTGGTAGTTATTTTTGGAAAAGAAACAACATTCAGTTGAGTAGAGTTTGAGTGCTTATTTTTTCTAATTGCTAAATTTCTACCATGGTTTTCCCCTCTCTTTATAATATGGTTTGCAGAATGAAACAATCTTGCTTGTGTTGTTCTTCCTTCCATCCCCATTTTACAATATTCAAATTTTGAAAGCTAGGAGAATTTTCAGAATTAGAAGGTGTTTTATTTATATCCAGTCCTTTTAGTTCGTAGAGGAGGAAACTTAAGAGAGTATGAGATTTGCCTAGGTTGAGATGTGTGCTGTTGATACAAAATACACATGAGATTTGGCCAGAAAGTTTGCCTAGTTAATGACAGACTCTGGCCTGGAACTCACATATTCTGAATTCTGTGCTAGTATTTTTAACCCCCTTACCTTAGAATTTCCCAACTCAAAGAACTGTCTTAAATTTTCTGCCATATACTGAAGGAATGGGAGGAGAGAGAGGGGACAAAGGTGAGAAAAGAAGAGGATCTGCAATTGATAAAGAGGGCATTGGACATTATTTGATTTTTTAAAAAATTTGCCTGGCAAGTATAGTGTTTTTGCGAGGCAGAATAGTATAGAATTTAAGAGCTTGAATGTTGAAATCAGGATGCCTGTGCTGTTTCTGGCACTCCTATTTCTTAGCTGTATGACTCTAGGCACGTTGCTTCTCTTTGCCTCAAACATTTTTTTTCTTTTCCCTTTTGCATTGGTTGTGGGGGCCGGAGGTGGTGGATACTAATAATAACTACCTTACTGAAGTTCCGGACTTAGGCCTATTAGTGGAGAAGGGGAAAACCAGTTATGTGGTGATGAGTTGGCTTTAAAATACTTAGCTTAGCTGCTGTGTATGACTCAGCACAAAATAATCTCAGGGACTTTCTGTTAAGGGATAAATAGTTGATATGTTTTGAGGTCTTTCATTGTAAACATACTGTGACTTGTGCTACCTGTTGCAGTGAAGGGATCTGAGGGTTCAGTGTATTTTAAAAGCACCAGCAGTGGTCATTTCTCAGGTCAGCTGTTAGGAATACACATCGATGGCAGCCTGACAGACCAGATCAGGTAGAAAAATGAAAATATTAGGGTACAAGGATTCAGAATTCGTTCTAGACTTCTGAGAGTCATACACAAAGCCATAGATTAGGTACTTGGGTTAAAGGAAACAAAAATAAATAAAAATTCAACTAGAGTAAACAGAGCTTTCAGATTCTATGGACACTAAAATGAGTCCGTAAGGTTATCTGTATTCATTTAATGTTACTTCTGTAACAACTCTGGACCATTTCTGCCAGATGTGGCTAAAGGGATCTTTAATTTTGCTTAGTGCTCTCTCCATTCTTAGCAAGTATTCAATATCTGTTCCTTCATATATATGGAAGAGTTTGGCTAATAACCGCTCTGAAGTTTGATGGGTAGCAAGTTGGAGATGGCATAATAGGGGCTTAATTCCCTTTACATGTTATCTATGCAAAACAAACGGAGGTCATTCTGACCCCAGGAAGGGTTATACTGGGTGGAGTTTTGGGAGAACCTGATGTGTAGTTCATTTACATTTGACAGTAGAGCCCTTGGGAGTACCTAGGAGCAGAGAGAACGTGTTGTTTTCTTCTCCCAGCAGAGCACAGTGGCATGAGAGCTACCCTTGTAAATAAGGATGACAGTGTTGTCTGCCTGCTTTTAAGGAACTTGCTCTTACTGTGGTTCCCCAGTTTTACCCTGCTGAGATTTGTAGGTGCACTCAGTTTCTGAAATGTCAAAAGTGAATAAATGTGTATCTTAGAGTTCAGGAAATATGGTTGGAAATAAAAGTCATACTTACCAAGTCATCTTTATTTTAAATAAACTATAAAACTTTAACTCTTTTAAGGCAGCAGTGAGAAGCTCTAATTAGGCGACAAATAATTAATTACCAAAGTAATTTCACTTATTACCATGAGATTACAGGAGAGGGAGAAATTACTTTGAGTGGTCAGGAAAGACTTAATAGAATAGGAAGAGTTTGAGTAGAATATTGTAGGACAAACAATATTTGTGTGAATAAGGTTGAAAGGAAGACAACTCTTTCTGGAAATGTAGAATGATGGGACCACAAGTTACAGAGGCACCAAAATCACAAAATGTAGAAAATAGTAAATCACCTTGCTTTGTAGGTGAATAGTGTGATAAGGCAGATAACCTTTCTGTAGAAGAAATAAAGTCTATCCTTTGAGAAATAGAGAACAAGTTAAAAATAAACTTTGACAAAGGGAATGGCACAAAGGGTTTTATGAATATCAATATACTGTGGTATGAAGGATGGATCCAAAGACAAGAAATTGGATAATCTGATATGATGTTACTACACAGGCCCACTTGGGATGAAGTAAGACTTAGATTGGGATGATAGGATCAGGATCACAAAATAATGGAAAGAGGAGAGATGTCACAAAGGAAAAAGAAACTGGCACACTTGGTAAATGAGGAAGATATGAAATCATGTAGACTCACTACCCCCAGAGAATGATGACTCCTGAATTAAACTCCATGTGTTTTATTTAGCCTTTGACTAGTTAGTTGTGGTTGTGTTATACAACTACCAGATTGTTTGATTTTGATAAATAGCTTCCCTTACAAATGGGAAAATCTAGTTGTGTGAATAAAAAGTAAATAAAATAGTTTTTACTCATTGTCCCCCATTTGTCAGCGTTAATGGGTAATAAAGTTCTCTCCTTTAGAGCACATATTTTCTCTAGATTGTTTACTGTTTGCATTGTTTTTATTTTTGAGGGGGATAATGGTATAGGTTTTATAGCTACTAGGGATCAAATGCAATAATTAGAAAGGACACACAAATTTTGAAATAGTATTTTATGCCTCTTGATCTCAGGTACAAAACACGAGATGAAGCAGTTAAATAGCAAAGCAAGACAGGAGGGACAGAGAATTAAAGTAAGTGTTTTCTATATATTGCATCTATGTTCCCATTAATCTCTGTTTTGTTATGTAACTGCTCCTTCTGAATGTTCTGAATGTGAAGAAAACTATGGGTAAGAAAAGGGTGTATTTTAAAGTTAGGTTCAAATAAACCCATGAGAGAAAATGTTGTTTGTTACTCCTGGTCGTATTCAAACAGCACCTGCCTATAAATTGTAATCGTAATGTTTTTGGATAAGAAAAAATTGGGTTAAGATGATGTAAGCTCCTTTAAATCTCTTGCTAGCAGATATTTAAAATGAAAGAAATCACATAGCTATCAGATTGTCCACTTTCCCATTTTTAAGCCAGTCAGACCTATTTTTTCAGTTTAGCCATTCAACAGGGACAATGCCTGTTGAGATGCTCTAACATTTATCTTTTGGAAAGAGCCTGTATGTCAGTTTCTCACCTCATTGTGAGTTTCATTTAACTTTGTATGCCTGTGAAATAGCATCTTTATCAGGATTGATCTTTACAATTCTCTTTTTTAAAATCTTCTCAGTGTTGGGTCTTTAAAGTTAACAAGTGGAAGTCAAAACGTAATAATCTTTGAAAATCTCTTACGTTCTTTTTTGTAATTGTTGAGGATTTATTTTCTGACAACTTTAAAAAAAATTATTTTCTATAAATTTAAATGTTTCTTATGAGAAAATAATGGAAGGTAGATTCTGGCAGAATACATTTTTAGGCCTGCTTAGCCTGTTTTAATTAGTAACAATATTTACAACTACCGTTTGTCACAATATAGTTTAAAATCTTTCACATGTTACCTTTTTTAAGCTTCATACCAGCTCATCAAGAAGCCATTTAAAAAATCCCATCTATTTTAGAGGTGAAGAAATTGAGGCTCAGAGAAGGTAGATAACTTACCAGATATTAAGCACAAAAGAGTAGTAACCAGGCAGTATGATTTTAAATTAGTGTCCCTTTGGACCATATCACACTTGCTAAAGTTTAAGAGAGACCCCAAAATAGTTGTTATTACTACTTGTCCAGGACTTTGACACACACTCTAGAAGTTGTAAGATGATGTTACTATGATTATTTAATTATTATAAAAATATTATTCACATTTTATACATAATATAAGCCATGGAATGAATCAGATAAATTTGCTTCCTGGTATCACCACTGTATTTGACCTTGGAAAGGATAAAATAACTTAATCTCTGAGCCTCAGATTTCTCATTGGCAAAGAGATTTATCTCATAAGAAGTGAGTGAGAATTAAGTAGAGGAATAAAGTATTTAGCACATATGTGTAATTTATTAAGAAGTCTATAAGTGTTCCTCTTTTTACAGTCAGTCTCATGAAAAATTACTGCATTTTGATATAAAACCATGTTAAGAATTTTACAAGTTTTGGATGCTCCTTAGAAAGACAGCTGTTTTGAATTCCTGGAGTATGTCCTGAACAAGATGAGGGACCTGTTGCAGTTTTTAAATGCCCACCAAGAGGTCCTATAAGTCAGGAAAAGTTAATTATGTTTATAAAATTGAAATTATTGGGAAAGTTCATTGCAGATGAACAGATCTTGGGATTTGGAGATTATTGGGAAAAATAAAATTGGGAAATCCAGGTTCTTATGAATGTAGATTCTTATTAATCTACATTCTTATGACAGAATGTAGATTCTAAAAGAGGAGGCTTCAGTTAATTCCTCAAATCTATTTGAAAGATATCTACCTCACAAGGTAGTGATCCTCAATGAGCTTATGTATGTCAAAGGCTTAGCATGATCAGTTGTCAGTTCCTTTTGTGATGTATTTTTGTTATATATTCTAACATTTTTATTCTGAGAATAAGAAGCTTGGACTGTTTTCCTTCAACATATTGAACAGATACTTAATCCTTTGTGCTGTCAAATGAAGTAATTATTTTCATGTAGTTTTATATCATAATGAATCTGCTGCTTTTTGCATGGAGCAGATCATGTTCCTGGTGTGTAGTATAGGAAATTATTTAGTGATTAAGCAATGAAGTATCAGCTGTACTGAACCAAATGTCTTCTCCGCATTGGTGATACCATGAAATCTTATTAAGTTTAGACTTTTCTTAGTTCTTGCTCTGTAAATATTTTCTTCATTTTCCACTAACCCTGCCTTGCTCTCTTAGATCACTTTTCCTCAGTATCTTCCTTCCCAGTTTAAAATTTTTTAGTCTTCTCTTGGGTGTCCATATTTTAGTTTGTGGGCTGTTCACATGAAAATCCTTTTTTCTCCCACTTTTTTTAACTTATGAAGCATTTATTGAGATTTCACTATTTTCTAGTCACTGGCATTAGTTGGGCAAAATGAAAATGAGCAGTCCACATTTCCTGGGCAAAAGGAGTGCACCTTCTCATGAGAAAAACAGATTCTTATACCACAGAATGATAAAAGCTGTAGTAATGAAGGCCCAGGGAGAGTAGAAGCACAAAAATATAAGCAATACTTGGTTATAAAGCCTCCAGAGCATATCAAGTGAAAATGATGTTTTGTAATACAAAGAACAGAGGACTGATGAGTTACTTATTCTGGACTTAATTCCTAACATGTAAAACAAAAATTTTTGAACACTATCAGAGTTTCTAGAACTGGGCTCAATAGGTTATTGATAAATAATATGTAAATACAGAGCTCTGTGGTCCATAATATTATTGTAAATTATAAATCTTTAAGAAAGGAATAGAACATACTTCTTCTCACATTTTTTTTCCTACCGTGGAATCCTTCTGTGTTACCTTTGAATTGTTTGACTGATAGTAACAGTCTCAAGAAATAGTAAATTAGACAACTTATACACTTAACTGTTAATTTAGATCTGTGATCCATTGTGAGTTCATTTTTAGTTAAGTATAAAGTCAGGGTCAAAATTGATTTTTTTTTTTTTTCCTGCATAAGAGTATCCAGTTTTGTTGGCACTGTTTGTTGAAAAGATTGTCCTTTTCCCCATTGAATTCCCCTGTTATCTCTGTTGAAAATCAATTAACTGTGTATGTGAAGATCAATTTCTGAACTCTCTGTTCTGTTCCATTGATTTTTTTTAAACCTTTACATCAATACCATATTATCTTGATCACTGTACCTTAAAATACATCTTGATATCAGGTAGTATAAATCATCCAACCTTATTTATTCTGTTTCAAAATTGTTTTTCCTATTCTAGGTACATTGCATATACACTGAAACATTTTCAACCAGCATATCTGTTTCTAGAAAATCTTCTGGGATTTTGGTTGGGATTGCATAGAATCTCATCAGTTTAAGGGGAATTGATATTTTAGCAATGTGGAATCTTCTGATCAGTGACTATGGTATAACTTTCTCTGAAGTCTTCTTTAATTTCTGTTACTAATGTTTTATAGTTTTCAGTGAACACATATTGCACATCTTTAGATTATCACTAAATAATTTTTGATGCTGTTATAAATTTAAATTTCTGGTTGTTCATGCCTTATATAAAAACTATAATAGGTTTTGGCATATTGACCTTTTATCCTGCACCTTGTTAAACTCACTAGCTGTAGTAGTTTTTTTGTACATGCTGGAGGATTTTCTGTTTGGATAATGAGAATTTAACTTTTTCTTTTCCAATCTGGATTTTTCCCCTTTATTGAATTGGTTATGATTTCTTGTACAGTGTTGAATAGAAGTGATAAGAGTGGATAGCTTTGCCCTGTTCTTGATGTTGGATAAACAACCAGTCTTTCGCCATTAAGCATGACATTAGTTACACGTTTCATTCATGTGATTTATTAGATTGAGGAAATTTCCTTTTATTCCTAATTTGTTGAGAGTATTTATCAAAAATGGGTGTTGGATTTTATTAAAATAATTGTTTGCATCCATTGAGGTGGTCATATGGATTTTCTTTTGTAGTGTGTTACTGTGGGATTATATTGATTACTATTTTTAATTTTAAACCAACCTTGCATTCCTGAGATAAATAGCACTGGATTACTATGTGTTGTTCTTTTATATATTGTTGAATTCAATTTGCTGAAATGTTGTTAAGAATTTTTATATTTGAGTAATACTGATCTGTATGATTTTTTTTTCCCTTGTACTGTCAGTCAGAATTTGATATAATACTGGCCCCAAAGAATGAGTTGAGAATTGTTACTTCCATTTTAATTTTTTGGCAGAATTTATGTAATGTTGGTATTATTTCCTCCTTAAATATTTGGTAGAATTTACCAGTGAAGATATGTGGGCCTAGAGTTTTCTTTGGGAGATGGCTTTTATTTTTAACTTTATTAGTAGGTAACTATTCAATTTTTTTCCTTGAGTGAGCTTTGTTAGTTTGCATATTTTAAGAAATATATCCGTTTGTCCATTTCATCTAAGTTGAATTTATTGGCATAAAGTTGTTCATAATTCTCTATTACCTTTTAAATATTTATATTATTTATCTCTTGCTATGATAACAAATTACTGCAATTTTAGTGGCTTAAAATAGTACACATTATGGACTCACAGTTTCTGTGGGTGAGGAATTAGGTATAGTTTAGCTTGGTCCTTTGCTTCAGGGTCTTTTATAAGACTGTAAGCAAAGTACTGGCCAGAACTAGGGTCCCATCTGAAAGACTGATTGGGGAAGGATCTGCTTCCAAGATCATGTGTTTTTTGGCAGGATTCAGTTCCTTTTGGTTTGTTGAACTAAGGATCAAAGTCCCCTGTCGGCTGGAAGCTGCCCTCAGTATCTTGCCAGTTGAGCCTTTCCGTCATGGCAGCTTACTTCATCATAGCCATCAAGGGAAGAGGGGTCTGCTAGGAAGATAGAAGGCACAGTATTATGAAGCCTAATTATGGAAATGGCATCCCATCACTTTTGCAATATCCTGTTGATTGGAAGCAAGTCGCTAGGCCAGGTCACACTGAAGAGGAATGGTTTATATAGGGGTATGAATACCAGAAGACGTAGATCATTGAGGGCCATCTTAGAGTCTACCTGGCACAGCATTTGTAGGATCTGTAGTTAAAATCCCTACCTCATTCCTGATATTGGTGAATTGTTTCTTTTTCTCCTGATCAGTATGGCTAGAGGCTTATCTCTTTTACTGACATTCTCAAAGAACTAGTTTTTGTTTCTTTGGTTTTCTCAATTGTTTTTCTGCTTTCAATATGTTTGACTTATACTCTTTCCTTTACTTTGAGTTTAGTTTGCTCTTTGTTTTTTAGTTTCTTAAGGTGGAAGTTGTGGTCATTGATTTGAGATCTTTCATCTTTTCAAATAGGCATTTAGTACTATAAATTTTCCTCTGACCATGTTGTTACCTGCATCCCACAATTATTCCTATTTTCTGTTTTCATTTCATTCAGTTCAAAATACTTTATAATTTTATTACCGAATGAATCGGGTCCTGCCACTTTCCGCTTACAAAATCAGTTACATACTCACAAACAGTAGAAAAGAAAGGTGCTCTTAATCACAATGCTGGCAATCTGGGCAGATGGTGGACTCAGCATCCCCCACAAACCACCTCCGAAGATTCTGCTCAGCCATGAAACTTTTAAAGAGAAGGAGGGAAGTAATCTCAGTTAATCATTGAGATAGGGGGTCAGAGTCATCATCATCCCCCCACTGCTCGCAGGCTCGTTGACTTCTTGTGATCTTCCTCTAGATGTTATCTTGTTCACACAGTTTGTTCGGGAGATGACTGAAGGGGAAACTAAGGGAGAGATCTGGTCATCTTCATTTCTACATTTCATTGCTTATTCTTCATTTCTACTTCTTTGATCTATGGAAAGAACCAACAAGTTAGACAAGGTATTGTGTGATTAAAAGATTTGAAAGGTGTGCTTGGGCCAGAAATGAGTAGAGCATGGTGGCACCTGGTTTAAAAGTTAGTTACAATATAGCTTTGCTAAAGTGACAAGAAAAGGGGCTTCCTGCTGAGGGTGGTTTCCTGCAAAGAGCTGCTTACAAATCCCCACTTGTCAGAACATCATTCCATTTCTGTGAAGTTAGGGGTGAAGGTCTGTCTTTTGTAACTTCTTCATGCTGACATAGAGTGCTATATTCTCAGAGTGGAGGGTGTCGACACAACATGGGTCTGTAGCATCTCTGCTGATAATTTTAGTTGTCTGCTTACATATACGGGTAGAGAAAGCTACAATTACTTTGATGCCCACAAAGTTATAGATTATTATGAGCAATAATGTTAATCCCATTCTCCTGAGGCCACTTCTTGGAATTGTGCTAGCAATAGATTCAATACTGCTCAAGCTGGAGCAGCTTATGTCATGGCTACAGTCTGGTCATCATGCAGTTAGCTTTTTTCCTGTGGTGGCAGTTATAGTATCTGTAAAACAATTCAGGAGTGTGCATCAGACACTGAGTCTGTGACTCTGTTGTCCTAATCATTAACTGCTCGGTTTTGTACTTGGGGTCGGGGGGAGTGGTCCTGCTCTGTTCCACTTTTCCTGTTGCTTTCTTCCTTGACCCTTGGGTTATTTACAGTTATATTGTTTAATTTTGAAATATTTGGAGATTCTGTATATATGTTTTTATAATTGATATTTAATTTATTCCATTGTAGCCAGAGTACATGCTTTAGTTCTTTGTGTAAATCTGTATTTCTGTCTGGTATTATTTTCCTTTTGACTGAAGAACTTCCTTTAACATTCCTCATTGTGTAGGTCTGGTGCTGATAAGTTTTTCATGTTCCATGTGTCTGAAATATTCTTAATTTTTTGTACAATGTATAGAGTTCTAAGTTACCATCTCTTTTCCCTCTTCTCCTTCTTCCTTTTCCTCCTCTTCTCCCTGTCTCCTGCCTCTCCCCTTCCCCCCAGCAATCATAGGATTCACTTTGTTTCCCCTCTCTCAGGGATCACTGTCCTGCACTGACCATGTCCAGTGTCTCAAAACTCTTGCTTAATGTATTTTGTTTATTTTTTTATTGTTTCAAGTGTGAGGGTTAATCTGGTCTGTTACTCCATCTTTTCTGGAAGTGGAAGTGGAAATGTAGTTTTTAGTTAAGCTAGTCTGACAGGGACCATGGATTTGCTTCATCAGTAGGAGCCCTATGAGTACCACGTTATAAATGAATGGAGAAGTGAAGTCAGCACTATTAGCTTTTCCTGCACAACACTGAAAGTACTGGCTTATTCAAGAGATCTTTGGAATTTTGATACCCTGTTTCACTATTGTGTAATTGCTTTCCTATTACCAACTGTCCCCAAATATTTGTCTACTGATACGTTGTAATCAGAAACCAAAAATATGTTCTTTAATATAGTAATATTAGATATCTGCCACTGACTAGCTGTGTGATCTTAGGTCTGCCCCTTGACTTCCCTGCATCTTTTGTCCTTGTCTCTGAAATAAGTCCTCTGTCATAAATAAATCATTTTCAATCAGGGTTTCCAGATTCTGAAAAGGTAGTGGCAATGAGGGGTTCATGATTTATTTTAAAATATAGTAAATAATCTAATCCAGTAGTTTACCTAGTGTGTTCCAGGGACCTCTCGGTGTTCCTGAGACCCTTTTAGAGTGTTTTCAGGTTAAAACTATTTTCTTGATACTACTAAAACTTTGTCATTTCAGTATTATTTTCCTGAATGTAATATGGAATTTCTAAATGCTACATGATATATGATGATGTATGCCCTGACAGTTCTTGTGTTTTTAAAATTTCTCAGGTTTAATTTCTAATATGGTAAATATCAGTGGATATGTCCCACATAAAAGCTTTTTGGTGTTCTCTATTTTTTAAGAGAAAATATTTTTTATTCAGGAGGTCCTGAAACCAAGGGATTCTGAGACCTTGAAAATGGCTGGCCCAATAGAAATTGTTCTCTATTTAAGTACATATTCTACTGCCAGATTTCTTGGTGCTGGAGATTTAAAAAAAAAATAATAATAATAAGTGGCTAACATTAAGTCATCTGCTATCATAGTTCCCAAGTTTAAATCAGTTCTCTACCACTCTCTGACCTTGGAAAAGTTATTTGAATTCTCTAGGATAAAATTTCCTCATCTATGAGATGCAGAAAATATGGTATCAATATATAGTTTAAATTAACTGATATAATACCTGACAGCCCTTAACACAGTGCTAGCATATGGTAGTCACTCAGTAAAAGTTAGCTGTGATGCTTATGATGCCACCAGAGGCATGCTTATTGACATTTTTGTTTTCTGGTTATCAACATTTCATTTTGCCTTAGGGCATTCTTAGCAGCTCTTAATGCAGTATTTCTTCTGCCTTAATGGCACTGCTTATTCTGCTTTGAAGCTGTGCTGGTATATTGCCATATTCTAAACCACACTCAACCCAGGAAGTTTAACTTGGAAGTTGGCAGACTGGCTTGGGCTTCTTTTAAAATATTACTGGTCGTGCCAACTTGTCCCTTAAACTAATAGGGAATCTAATATTAGTAATTAAGCCATTGGAAGCTATAATGTGAAACATACGAGGCTCAGACTTCATACAGAAGTTACTCAGTTTATTAAAACATTTTCAGATATTGTCTCTTTCTTCTTCCAAACTTTGAGCTCCTTGAAGGCAAAGACTGTTTTTATTCATCCTTGTATTCTGGCACTTAGCACAGTGCCTGATACATTACTGGCAGTAGTACTTACATATACATATGCATTGTCACACTTCCATATGCACATTTTGACCTCTTTAATTTCATAAGTAACTAGATTAAAATGCTATGAAAAGACAGGTAAAAGAAAAAAGAGGTAGTTATAGGGAAGAGGAAAACAAGAAGAAAGTCAAGAGGAGTAGAGACAAGAAGATCCCCTCTCAGAAGTGTTGATAAACACACCTGTTGGCATCTACAGTAGAACTTAATACACACTGAAAACATAAGAACTCAAAGCAGACAGGCAGAAAAAAAGAGAAAAGTCAATTTAAGTTACTGCTATGAATGAAATTGTCACATTGGATCAAGTAGATGATAATTCAGTTTCTGCCACTATTAGCCGTGATATCTAAGTGGCACATCTCCCGATCTCTCTTAGGAGGTATATAAAAAAAGACTGGTAGTACTGATTATCAAAGAAATGCTGGTCTCCTATTTTTCTCAGTATCCGAAAATTTTATATGATGTGCAGATGTACTGATCTAATCTTATATTTTTGTAAGTATCTGAAAAATTTGTACTGGGTGCAAATATAGTAAAACAGTATCAATTTAGACTAAATGTCTGAATTACAGTATAATTTTACTTTTAAGGAAATAACTGTTGTTCTTTTTACTTTTAATTATGTGTATTAGCTAGAATTATTCTAAGAAATTAATGCCACTTAAATTTCCTTGTCAGTTTCATTTAACTAGATATGTAGAATACACATACACATATCAGAGCCAAGTTTTTCTCTAATAATAAATAGCTATTTGTTTGATTACAACTTGATGAAGTTGCTGGTTTGTGTTTTATTACCATGTTGCATGAAGAATAATGTCCTTATGCAGTAGAATCATGGTCATGGAGTGAGATGCTTCCACTGAGAAGCATTCAAAACTCACACTAACTGAGGGGACAGTAGATTCACCTCTGCTTCTCATACTCACTCTAGGGTGCATGCTTTTCTTAGTAGAATGAAAGAGGGGTGGAACTGTTTTTAGTACATTAATTTTTTTTCTGCTTTCTTTTTAATGAATTCACATAATTTGGTTAGTTAAATATATGTATGATATGAGTAAATTATGATATCTAGACATTTGAGTAGCCACAAAAGTCCTGCTTTTAGTGATTAAAAAAAGTTGGTGTGCTTCTATTCAAATCTAGTATATGTTTTTCAAATTGGTGAATGAGTGCTCCCAGAAGGGGTCACTCCTCAGCAGTATGTTGGAGTTACTCAGAGAGAGCCTTGCTGGTTAGGCAACTGATGGAAAAGGAGATAGCTTCACCTGCTGATTCTTAAAAGCAAGGAGGTTGACAACATGCAAAAGTGAGTAATGAGTCTTTATAAAAGTGCCATGAAAAGGGAGGGTAATGTATTTAGAATTTAATTCCTTTGATCTCCATAGCAGTAAAGGCTAATCTAGAAGAGAAAAGTTTCTTTACATACAGCTTTGAAGTGTTAACATATGGATGGGAAATACAGTGATTCTAAAGCTGCAGTTGTAGGATATTTATAGAGACATAATTTTTAAAATGCTTTCTTAAATTAAGAAAGAGAAGCTTTGTTAGAAATATTTTAAATGCTTCGTCAAACTAAAAAATTCTAAAGTTAAAAATGAGGGATTGTTCAAAATCCAAGAAAAACTTTTGCTGAGTTCTTTCTCTAAGCTATTCATTTAATATTGAAGTCTCTGCTAAGAGGACCAAGCTTAGTTTTCAGAAGCCCATTTATCATTAAAAAGTCATCTCTAAAAGTTAGGTTTTGTTTATCAGATATTTTCAGAGTAGTTACACCTACCTCTCATATCTGATGGTGATGCCTTTCTGCTTTTCAAAGGAAGTCCTGACATTTCAGCTGCTGCGAACACTGCAAGAAAAACTGTATAGATCAGAAAACAGGGGCACTACCATCCTCTGGTATTACGTAGAAATAAAAATTTCTTTTTTGCCCTTTCTCTGTTGGAATATCTATATGGTACCTGTGGTCCTCTAGCCAGGTAATCACCATGGGTTTTGAAGATCTAGGAACTGAAGAAGGGGACGAAGGGTTTGTGTATAACTAATACTTGTATACATTCAGTTGCTATATCTGGGTAACTTCATTGCTGCAGAACAAATCACAAATTCCCTAAGGAAGACTAGATGCCTCATCTGATACTTTTTCTCTGGTTGAGCCTCAGGTTGAGGTTGGATTTCAGGCTGTTGCCCTAAAGATTTTTATCTCTGTGGGAATATATATATATTTTTTTTTTTGCAATTTTCAGTGCCTAACAACCAGGTCATCCAGATGTCCCCTTTAGTTTATTGGAATGGAGTTACACAGTTTTTCTCTAGAATTTTTCTCTGCATTTTGTTATAATGAATAATAATTCTTAACTGTAATTGCCAAGTTATTATCATAAACTCCATCTTACAGGAGGGAACTCAACTACTGGTCCTAATGGTAGAAATTTGTTTCTAGGATGTTGGAGCCTCTGTTTGCATTCTCTGTAGGAATTATGTCAACATCACAGAAGATTGCTGCAGTTTATTACCACCTTGGGCAAGGGGATGTTCTTTAGGAGGAATGAGTGCCTGTACTTGATATCTACTTACCAAAGGAGATTTTCCATTTCCCATTTTGTTTGCTTTTTCTCCATCACAGTCCATGCGTTCAGAAAGTTCTCAGAAGCTCTTTTGACTGCCCCTATTATTTTGAGCACCACTAGCCAAATTACGTGGTTTAAAAATTTTTTTGTTTTTCTATTTTTCTGACTCTATTCCTTTATCACCTATGTTTGAATAAATACACTCTTCATTTTGTGTGGCTCCAGCCTATCATTGAGCCATTTAGTTCACAGTAATTCCAGGGAGGAACAATTATTTCTAGAGAGACAGCATGGCATGATGGGATAGAGTCAGACTGCCTGGGTTTAAATTCCCATCCTGCTACTTACTGTTTTATACCAGGTGAATTATGTAAAATTTCTGTGCCTATTTCCTTATCTATGGCATGGGAATAATAGTTCATGGGGTTGTAAGGATAATGAGTGAAGCCCTTAACTCAAGTTCTGGCAAGTAGTACCATTAAATGTATGCTGATGCTATTATTAATGCAGGCATAGAAAACCTTAAATCGGATAAATTGAATGAAGACTGGATTAAGCCTAGAAGGAATCACTGACCCTTCAACTATGGCTTATTTGTTTTCATCTTTAGGGAAATAAGTCTTGGCTGGTGGTTCAGCACCCATATGAACCAGTTAGCAAAAGAACATTGTTTCACTATTATACTTTTAATTCAGATTTACTCTTAAAAATGAGTGGCTTTAGTCATAGGGGCAAGAAGAGGTAGTGTAAGTGACATGTGGTACGTATCACCATGGCTCATTACAGAATCCAAAAGTATGGTCCTAAATATCCTATCCTATGGTCCTAAGATATGCAGTGTTGTTTTAATCATGAACTATGAATTATTGTGTCTGTGAGTCAGATTCTAAAAATCAGTATCAGCCAACACTGTTGCCATGGCTCTAAGAGCCTGTACAACACTGGGCATCAAGACAGGATACTGGCAACAAACTAAAATATCTTACTTCTGTCAAATTTTGCTGTATCAACACCTGGTACAGTTTTAATTATAGAACCTTAAGATGAACTAAGGAGCTTAATGAAGATTAACTCATTTAACAATTATGTCTTGAACATTTATTATGGTGAAGGATTGCCTTTGCACCCAGGTCAGACTATTTCAGATAAGAATGTAGCTACATAAGGGTTAATGAACTAATAAGGAAATGTAACGCTGATTGCTTTGCTTTTTGCCAGCTGGAAAGTGCATCACAAATTAGATACAGCTTGTAAGTGGACTTTGGAAGCTTTCTTTCAGAAGTTTGGTGTTGTCTGTGGAGAACTTTCTGATTCTGTAAGAGATTTTTTTCCCTAAACAATAATACATTTCTATTCTAGAGAATAGTTTAGTAATATCTAGTAAATTTAAAGTTGTGTATGCTCTGTAAGCCGGTGATGTTACTCCTAGGTATTAACCTCTAAAAAGTTTCACGTAACTTCTCATATGTGTACAGAGAGACATGTTACTAAAGTGTTTATAGCAGCCTTGTTTGTAATAGTGGAAAAGCTAAATGTCATCAAAAGGGGGCTGGGTAGATAAATTGTGGTATTTTTGTAAATAGAACATTATACAGTAGTGACATGTATATACCAGTGTTAACACTTTTCCAACATATATCAGTCTTACATATTGACTGTTAAGTGAGTATAGAAAAAAGTATACTATTTAGATAACATTTTAAAACATGCAGAGTGGTGCTCTGTTTAGTTAGAGAATATGCATATTTAATAAAAGTATTAAGTAATGCATGAAAATGATTTTTAAAAGAATAAGTTTAAGATAGTGTTTACTTCTGAGGGGAATTTGGGAGAATTCCATAGGGTTTTAAACTATACTGGCAATGTTTTATTTCTTGAGTTGTGGATACATGGCTGTTTATTACATACATTTTTATACGTTCGAACTATTTTAGAAACATTTAAAAATTGGAAGAAAATGTGTCAAAATGTTGTTTGCATTTCAGTTGAGGTAAAATGGGAGTCTTTTTTTTTCTTACAAAGTTGATGCTGTTTCTTTACATTTCCAGTTTTCTACAATGAGAGTATGTTATTTCAATCATATTAAAGGAAAAAACTGAGAAACTATATTTTTCAGAAAAAAAATGGTTTTCATAGAAATTTTAGAAGATAATAAGCAAGTAAGATTAAAAAATTGTAAACTTGTTACAATTCTCTAGTCTTTTTCCTATGAACTTTATAGAGGTTAAATATTATTATACTATGTACCAATTAATTTTTGTTCTAATTTTTCCCACCTAATATTATAAAATAAATGTTTAACATATAGGACTGGTATTTTAGAAATTATTTTAAAATATGCTATTGTACTGAATGTAAGAACATGGCTTTGCTCAGTAGCTGGTATCGTTATCATGTCTTCTTACAGTTATTTATTGCTTCTTAATGCATGGGTTTTAATAAACTTATGTTATTCCTAGGTTTGATTTATTTGAATTGATTTCACGAATATCAGCAAATATTTTAAAATATTTATTGAGCAGTTTTATGTTCAGTCTTAATCTGTTGACATACAGTAGTAGAAGATAAAAGGTTTAAAATATGTAAAATCTAAGGTTCTTTTGCAACAGAACCTCATTTTATCTTTCTTTTATCTAATTTTCCCTGGTTGCATATAGTGTGTGAACAGGATAGGGGAATTATGGTTTAAAAATGTGAGCTCTGTAAGACTTAATGAGGTACTTGTGGTGCAGAAGAAGAAATAATAGCGGCTAATATTATTTTTCTGTATACCAGGCCACATGACTTACAAGATAATATAGGCTAGTTCTTCTCCAACTTTAGAGAATATGACTATGAATGAACCCCCTAAAGCTCTTCTCAAAATACATGTTCTGATTTTTTAGGTCTAGGATGCACTCAGACAAGTGTAAAGTCAGTATGTTTGTTTAGGAGTAAGCTAAACTAACAGGTTTCACCAATTTTGCCCACCTGCCTCTAGCAACCACCAATCTGTTCTCTGTATCTATGAGCTCCGGTTGTTTGTTTTAAGATTCCACGTATCAGTGAAATCATTAGGTATTTATCTTTCTCTGACTTACTTCCCTTAGCATAATGCCCTCAAGACCATCCATGTTGTTGAAAATGGCAAGATTTCCTTCCTTTTATATGGCTGAATAGTATTCCATTGTATATATATATATATATATATATATATATATATATGCATACATACACACCACATTTTCTTCATCCATCCATCCATCCATCCATCCATCCATCCATGGACACTTAGGTTGCTTCCATGTCTTGGCTGTTGTATATAATGCTGCAGTGAACATGGAGGTGCATGTATCTTTTCAAGTTAGTGTTTTCATTTCCTTTAGGTAAATACCCAGAAGTGGATTGTATGTTTTATTTTTAATTTTTTTGAGGAACCTCCACACTGTTTTCCATAGTGGCTGCACCAATTTACAATCCCATCACCAGTGCACAAGGGTTCCCTTTTCCCCACATCCTTGCCAACACTTATTTGTCTTCAGCCATTCTAACAGGTGTGAGGTGATAACCTCATTGTGGGTTTGATTTGCATTTCCCCAATAATTAGTGATGTTGAGCACTTTTTCATGTACCTGTTGGCCATCTGTATTCTTTCAGATCCTCTGCCCATTTTTTAATCAGATTACTTGTGGTTTTTATGGGTTTTTTTTTTTTTACAGTTTAGCTGTATGAGTTCCTTATATGATATTAACCCCTTATCAGATATATGATGTGCCAATATTTTCTCCCACTTTATAGGTTGCCTTTTCATTTTGTTGACGGTTTCCTTTGCTTTGTGCAGAAGCTTTTTAGTTTGATATAGTTTCACCACTTGTTTATTTTTGCTTTTGTTGCCTTTGCTTTTAGTGTCAAACCCCAAAAATTATCACCAAAACCAATGTCAAGGAGCTTACCACCTATGCTTTCTTCTATGAGTTTTATGATCTCAGGTCTTATGTTCAAGTCTTTAATCCATTTTGAGTTAGTTTGGTAATCTTTTAGTAAACCTTTTATATGTGTAGTCAGGATGTTAGTTTAGGAATAAACTAACAGGTTTTCTTAAACATTTTATATATGCTGTGCTACATTTTATAGTACAATTTTTAAGGTAGTTAAAAAATACAATTGTTATAAAATACAATCTCTAGTTTTTTATTATTATATACAGCAAACAAAATTGGTCTGCCAAATTACTTTAAACCATTGCCAAAAGCTTATTCTCTTTGTTTACCTTTTTGTTGTTTGTTAACAAACCATTCTTAGTCCAACATCAGTCCACAGACTGTACTTTGAGAAGGACTGACAGAGAGTATCTGAAATTTATTAGAAAGGAAGGACGTGTTAAAGAATCCGTGAGTGATTTTAAGTAATGTGATTTAAAACATGTTCAGTATTGTTTTGTAAACACTCCTGTGAATTCTAATTAGAAAACAAAAGCATTAGTGAAGATTTTTAATCATATGCAGTTGTTTTTTTTTTTTTTTTTTTTGTGGTATGCGGGCCTCCCTCTGCTGCGGCCTCTCCCGCTGCGGAGCACAGGCTCCGGACGCGCAGGCCCAGCGGCCATGGCTCACGGGCCCAGCCGCTCCGCGGCATGTGGGATCCTCCCGGACCGGGGCGCGAACCCGGTTCCCCTGCATCAGCAGGCGGACGCGCAACCACTGCGCCACCAGGGAAGCCCTGCAGTTGTTTTTTGGTGTTTTTTTTTTTTGCGGCATGTGGGCCTTTCACTGTTGCGGCCTCTCCCGTTGCGGAGCACAGGCTCCGGACGCGCAGGCTCAGCGGCCATGGCTCACGGGCCCAGCTGCTCCGCGGCATGTGGGATCTTCCCGGACCAGGGCATGAACCCGTGTCCCCTGCATCAGCAGGCGGACTCTCAACCACTGCGCCACCAGGGAAGCCCAGTCATGTGCAGTTTTTAAGTAACACGAGAACGCACTTTTTTTATCCTTTGCCTCATGACTTATTTTTCTCCTTTAGAAAATACATGGAATTTTTTTTTAAAAAAACTATGCATTAACATGACCTTTTAATAAAGCTTTTGCAGCCAAGTGTAAAGTCAGTATGTTTGTTTAGGAGTAAACTAAACTCACAATAAGGTTTCCTCCAAGTTTTCTGTATGGTACACTGTATTTCATAGTATAATTTTTTAAGATAGATAATTTTCTAATTGAGTTTACTTTTCACTATTTTAAATTCTTGTTCTAAATGGATCATCAGTTCCTGAACTGGAAGGAACTTATTAGCCTCTGTAAGTTTTGCCAGTTAATGAGAAGAAGGCAAAAATCTATACATTAGAAACCGTCAAAAAATATTATGTTTCTTGTCTGAATTTAGTGTCTGTAGTTTTGGGGGAGAACCAGATAATACTTGGGGCTAAATTTTTTTTTAATTAAGTGTTGTTTTCCTGTGTTCTTCCAAACATCAGTCCTTCTGGTACTGCTTATTCATAACCTTACAAACTGAAGTTGCAGCATTATTATTGATTTACATTTTTACCCTTGAATTTTATATAGAAAATAGTTGCAGTATAGATGGGTTAATAATTTTTAAATAAAATAATTATTTTACTTCCTTTTGTACTTGTAGTAGAAGAATGTTTTTACTTTTTATGTATCATGTTAATGGATTTATGATTTTAATGCGGTCATTGCCGGAGAAATTAACATTGAAAAATCTGTAAGGAGGATTGTAGATGAATTCCAAAGACATACTCTGCTTGTAAGTTTTTATTTAAACATAAAGAGAATATGGAATTGAACACTAGAAGATGGAGACCTATAATATAGAAAAAGTCTGCCAGAATTAAGTCTGATTGCTTCTAACAGATGACATTAGCAGTTACTTGGATAAATTTGTGAATATGGTTGGCTCAACTTAGAACTGAATCTGAGTGAACTTTTTTAGGTGATCCTTTGGAATCTCATGTTTAAAAGTATTTTTATGCACTTGTACTAAGCAGTATTTCACGTATCCATCATATTTTCTGAGCATCCTTTCCACCCCTAAAAGAGTTTGATTCTTCCTGTCCTCCGTAATTCAAGACTTGCTCTTCAGTCTGGGGTTATAGTAATTCTGCGAAACCACTTCTTAGTGTTCATAAATAAAAAGTTATCTAGAGAGGTTGTTCATCTTCTCAAGAAAAACTTAAGCTCTTAGGTGCATACAGAGTTCTGTGCTGGTCTTTTTTGGAATGATAAAAAGGAATGAAACATTGTTGCCTTTTAGGAACTTGTGGATCTCCATGACAAAACCCAGATCTATCAAGAAAATTTATTATGTATTAGCACCTGACCTATTTAAGGATTAGAGAACCTTAACATTGAATATTAAGTTGCTTTTTCATATGTAGACCTGATTCATTACCGCAGAGCATTGTTCATTTTTCATTCATCATTAAATTAACAGATTTTACTAGTCACATACTACGTGCTTGTTAACATACTTGTCACTAGTGATAGAGTAATGAGTGATATAGACACAGTCCCTGCTTTTAGTTAACAAACTATTGTGATTACATCAACTCACTTGTCTTTTTCATAGGTTTATTTATTTATTTATTTATTTATATTTTTGGCTGCATTGGGTTTTCGTTGCTGCGTGCAGGCTTTCTCTAGTTGTGGCAAGCCTCTTCATTGGGGCTCCTCTTCATTGCAGTGCACGTGCTTTTCATTGTGGTGACTTCTATTGTTGCGGAGCACAGGCTCTAGGCCCGCGGGCTTCAGTAGTTGTGGTACGTGTGCTCAGTAGTTGTGGCTCACAGGCTCTAGAGCGCAGGCTCAGTAGTTGTGGAGCACAGGCTTAGTTGCTCTGCCGCATGTGCGATCTCCCCGGACCAGGTATCGAACCCGTGTCCCCTGCATTGGCAGGCAGATTCTTTTTTTTTTTTTTTTTTTTTTGCGGTATGCGGGCCTCTCACTGCTGTGGCCTCTCCCATCGTAGAGCACAGGCTCCGGACGCACAGGCTCAGTGGCCATGGCTCACGGGCCCAGCCGCTTCGCGGCATGCGGGATCCTCCCGGACCGGGGCACGAACCCACGTCCTGGCATCGGCAGGCGGACTCCCAACCACTGCGCCACCAGGGAAGTCCCTCATCGGTGTATTTAACTGAAAGAGACACTTTAAAGAATTTGTTTAAAAGCTATAACTTTATTTATCTAGACATTTATTTTGCTAATCTGTCATAGGTAAATAAAGAAATACAATAAGGACACTTTTTTTTTTCTCTTTTAAACTTCATTTGTTATTTCTACGTATTTTTATTTTCGTTTTACTCCTCTTTTAAGTGTGACCACTCTTTTATATCAGGCCTCATTCAGTGCTTTCTGGCAGCTTATGGCTATTGGCTGACTCTCTACTAGCTTTGACCACTTTGAAGCTATAGGACTTCAATACTTGGTGTGGGGCTTCCCTGGTGGCGCAGTGGTTGCGCGTCCGCCTGCCGATGCACGGGAACCGGGTTCGCGCCCCGGTCTGGGAGGATCCCACATGCCGCGGAGCGGCTGGGCCCGTGAGCCATGGCCGCTGAGCCTGCGCGTCCGGAGCCTGTGCTCCGCAACGGGAGAGGCCATGACAGAGG
>NC_041224.1:50343857-50381960 GCF_002837175.3 Physeter macrocephalus
CCCGCATACCACAAAAAAAAAAAAAAAAAAAAAAAAAAAAAAAAACTTGGTGTGAAATCTTGTGGCTCTTTGAATACAAAAAATCTGTGGTTATTTGTTCAGTCCCGTTAGATAAGCTAGCGCCGTATTAATTTTCTTTCTGCTAGTTATTGGGTGTTCTATGGAAATATTAATTGAACCTTTATATCTGAAGCCCTGCAGCATTTTAAGGATTTAGCAGCTAAAACCTCCCATCCATCTATCATTTGTTCTGAGGATTTGAGAAAAAGAGGCATGGTGCCTGACTTTTCAGAATTTTTAAGACATAACAGTGTCTGAGATGATAGTAATAATGGCTAGGATATATTGTGTGCTTACTATTTGCCAGGTACTTTTCCAATTGCTACTACATACAATAACTCATTTAATCCTTACAACAACCTGTGAGATAAATATTGTATTATTATTATTATCCCTATTTTACAGATAAGGAAACTGAGGCAAGAAATATTATTTTGCCTCAAGGCACACAGCTAGTATATGGCAAAGATGGAGTTCAGGCCTGCCAGTCTGGCTTCAAAAATTCCACATTTATCCACTCTACTGTACTGTGCAATTATAATAGATAATTATGGTATAATTTAAATGGATAATTAAATAGGTAATTTCAATAAGTGTGAGCAGTGACGTGATGGAAATGCTTGCTGCTATGGGAGCTCAGAGTGAGTTCACCCAGTTTGGTAGCGTCAGGGAAAGTTTCTGAGAAAGTAAATCTTTATTGAAAGAGCCTTTCTCCCCATCCCTTTTTAACTATTGAAAAGAATTGTAAAGAATATTTTAAAATAGAATTAGACAGTGATTTTCAAACAAAGAAATAGCCACATAGGTTAGAAAAAACATGTCTTTTCTCAACTTGGGAGCGTTCTCTGGTGATTACGCCATATTTGTTGGTTGGGTGAAATAAATTTTTTAAAAGCTATTTATAAAGAATTAGGCAACAAAAAAAAGTTACTGTAATTTTGAGGAGACAAACAAGAGGAGAGCACTATTATGTAAATAATACTAGGTGCTTTTGTTTTGTTTTGTTTTTGATAGAACAAAAGATTGGATTGATAATGTGCAGCGTAAATTAGTTTAAAAATGGTAACAGCTTTGATTGATTAGAGTCTGTTGTCATATTGTAGCAAGGATTAAAGTTTCTAAATTCTGTACCATAAAATGAACATAGAGAAAAGTATGAGATACATTTTATAGAACATATTTCATAATATCAAAGCTTTTATGAAGTGTTACGTATTCATAGGTGGGAGTATTTAAGAATTGCAAATTAAATTGTCATTTAGATATTAAATATAGAATTGAACAGTTTTTGTGAACTGTGTATCAGCTGATTTTATCAGTGATAAAATCACTGATAAAAAAGCACTTTTGAGTGTTTTCCATTTTTATTGTGAGACAAGAACAGTAATTTTTTAGAGTTATTTGGAAATATTTTTGTGCTTAGCAGCATACTTTGGCTAAAAAGCTACTATGGTAGATGAATCTGATAGTACTGCTCTGTCCTTCATAATGTAGTGCTTATCATCTCTCATGTATGAAAATCTCATTTTTATTAGCAGCTATTTTCATGGTAAAACCATTTTCCAGAATTCAGGATCTTAATAAGGAGCTCCAGGGGGTCAGGTTTGACTCCTTTTATTACCATGGTAATGCTTTATCAATTTAAAATATGCACCATGATAGTTCTGTATTTAATGATCTCACTAGTTTACTTCCCTTTTTTTTAAAAGCCAGCTGTACACTTTATTTTTATTTAATTTGTTTATTTTATTTATTTATTTATTTTTTTGGCCATGCTGCATGCGGAATCTCAGTTCCCCGACCAGGGATCACACCTGTGCCCCCTGCAGTGGAAGCTTGGAGTCCTAACCACTGGACCGTCAGGGAATTCCTGGTTCACTTTCTTTATATTCCAAAATTGAAATAGCATTCACTTATCAGTACCGCTGAATGATCTCCTTGGGCTTCACTTTAACAATTGCTTGCTTAGTTTTTGTTCCTTTCTTGTTACTCCAACCCCTCCCTCAGGGCAATCACCTCCTGCTCATTTTCTCTGGCCTTTTGATACTCTAGCTATTCATTGCATTATTCTGCTTCCTTCCTTGCTATTCTGTCAACTCCATTCTGCATTATGCCTTTTTGCCTTTCCGACTTACGGACATCTATGCTCTTTGCTTAACTATATGTGGTACTTAAGGGGTCTGCTGTTTAAACTCTGGGTCAGCCAACCCATTTCTTTCATTCAAGCTCTATTTGACATCTGTCTTCTACTTAAAACTAAATGGATGAATAATTACCTGCATATATAAAAACATTTTGTTATTCTCATTGCTTTAGATTGTTTGTTAACGGTGGTATTTCTCCCTAATTTATACTTACCTGAATACTTCTGGTGTTTTAATATGGGTCTGGTTGGGGGGAACGGGAGAACTCAGCTATCACCTATGTAGACTTGAGTTTTTCCTTTCCATATATGAAAAAGATTTTTATTTCCAGATTGTCTAGGTTCTTGCTACTAGAAGTGTGGTGCATGGGCCAGTAGCATCACCATCACCTGTTGGTTAGAAATGCAGAATCTTAGGCCCCACTCAAGACCTTATGCTTCTTAATCTGAATTTTAACAAAATCTCTAGTCAATGGATATGAACACTGAAGTTTGCAAAGCACTGTTGTAGTTATCATCTAGCTAGTTGACACAATTAACATGCTGACTGATAAATACCTGTGTACTTTTCTAAGCTGATCTTATTTAAATGTTTGTAAATTATTTTGTAACTATTCATCCTGGTTCATCAAAAATTATATTCTGGGTGGGTATCTCTTCTATTATGAGGAAGCAGTGATAAGAATAATCTCAAACAATAGCCAGTCCCAGTTTTTTATGTGAGGTTTTGGCACACATTAGATCTGAAACTAGACAAACTTTATATGTTTGTTTATTTGTTTGGCTGCGTCGGGTCTTAGTTGTGGCATGCAGGATCTTTCGCGGTGGCGTGAGGGCACTTCCTTGTGGTGTGCGGGCTTCTCTCTAGTTGTGGTGCATGGGCTCTCTAGTTGTATCACGTGGACTCCACAGCGCACAGCCTCAGTAGTTGTGGTACGTGGGCTCAGTAGTTGCGGTGAGGGCTTAGTTGCCCCGCGGCATGTGGGATCTTAGTTCCCTGACCAGAGATCGAACCCATGCCCCCTGCATTGGAAGGCGGATTCTTAACCACTGGACCACCAGGGAAGTCCCTAAAACTATGACAAACATTTTTGAGTCCATTTCATTGTTCCAGCATCAGTTTGCATCTGTGGATGAAGAACTGTTCCTCTCTTATCTTTTAGGCTGTGGCTTTTCAAAAGAATTTTGTGCACTTAGATGAACCTTTGAGGTGTGGGAAAAAATACTCAAATTTCTATTTAATTTTTATCTTACATGAACGAAATTATGACTTACTGAAATTTGTTATATTGGTTAATAGTATATGTATATAATTTATGAGTAAATAGATATTGAGGGCCCATATTTAAATCTTGCTTGTATGTGATGACACAGGTTTATAGATTCCTCTGTGGTACAATATGACAATCCCAGATTTTATTCTTGGACTAGGAAATAATCTTGTAGTAAATTCTGTACTATACCTTGCTGTATGTGGTTCCACATGGATAAGAGATAGTACTTACTATTATTTGTGTATGGTTCATAGAAAAATAATTGTTCTGTTTTCTGAGCACATATTAATAGGGGCTTAGAGATAGATCTTCTCTGTGCTTACTGTGATATATGTGATATGTGAAGTTAATCCACTGTGTGTACAATTATTTGATGATACCCTGAAACTTAGATTTATTTGTATTATTTATATTATTATTATATAATATTTATATACTTGTGCTTTAGGAAATAGTTTAAAATGTTTTTATTGTTTTTATTCTTATAGTCATGAAAGAAAAAAGTTCTTATTGCACTTCAAGGATGAAGAGAATTGAGAACATGCAAAATTAATCTTTTATTATCCTTTAACATTCAAATGAAGTGTGAACAACATGGCTAACCTACAAATGCATTTCTGTTTGCATTTTTCAAGAGTAGTACTGTTGTTTAATAATGATAAACAATATTTCATTGAGTTTTTTTGTTTAATAGTGATAAACAATATTTCAGTGAGTTTTTTTTTTGTAGGTTTCAGTGTCTTGTTTTGACTCTATGCCTAAGAATGGCAGTGGGAGGGAGTGGCAGAGGGAAACACCCAGGTGAATGTGAGATAGTAGGAGTCCCTTAGCACCTCTGGAGTGTTCAATTTTAAGCAACAGAGGTAAACTCCAAGGAGTGACTTTAGCTGGGAGCCATTCTATTTTGTAATATAGCTCTTGCTGCGTGAGGCTGTGACAGACAGGACTGTGGTTGTGGTTACCAGAGGACACCCTTGTGGTCAGAACCAGGTTGTAAGTGTCACCAAGATTCTTCTTGAGTGTCTGTCACATGTGTATCAGTGATTCTGAAGTAGATAAAAATGAAACAAAGATTCATTTGGGAGTTAGCATTCCCAGCAGATTAGTTTTAAAACAGAACAGCAGAAGGTGTTGTGACATACATCCCCAAGCAATTGTAATGATTTGACAGTTATTTAGCCCTCAATTCCTAGCCCTTTGGTTGAACTGACAGCATGCCTGCAAAGATAGTGAGGCCTGTTTCAGCCCTATTAATGTCTTCTTGAATGTTAGCCTGCAGTCTGGGTAATGATAAATGTTCACTGATTGATGATTTTATAGTCCCAGAGGATTCTGGGTGGTTTCTGTAAGCCAGGGCAGTCAGTTTTTTTTCTTGTTTGGACCTCTTGTAAGATTTTCTGATCTTCACTAAACTCGTTTTAAGTTGGCAAAAGGGTGGGTACCACCTCAGTTTTAATTAACTAGGGTTCAAAGCCTTGTTTAGAAACTATATGATTTTGGAGGTGATGTTGTATTTAACATGTATAAGAGTCTGAGAACCAGAACAGCTTTTAATCCACTGAGCTTTTGTAACACTTATGGTATTTGTGAACTTTCATGTCTTTTAGCCCCTTCGCTTTTAAAAAACATGTTTTAAGTTATAAGGATAAATTTAATAACAGCTATTGTGAAATAATAACATTAGCTTTATTGTTTTCATGGTGTTTGCAATTTCATTTTTTAGATTCTTAAGAATTTAAATTAACTATCTTTGTGTTTTCTTTTTTACATGGCTCAGTTTCTATAGGAGTATATCTTGTTATACTAGTATTAAAAGGAGTATAAGCAGATCTTCTTTTGCTAAATATTTGTTTGCCATTTAGGAAAGGATTCATTTCTAGTATATTGATTGTCAATTTTTTAAAATATTTTAAGTAAATCTTGTAATTGCCCAACCCTTTATTGATAGGGTATGGAGGCAGAGAAAGGAGGATACAGTTAAACATTTTCCTAATTTATTGTAACTCAGAAATATATTTTCTTAGTTCATCCTTTTAGAACTTTACCTTTGGCTGTAAAGAGATTGTAGGGCTAATTTTTTTTTAAATCTATAAAGAAACTTTTTGACTTTAATATCTTAAAAGGAATAAAAGCAGCACTTCTGTTTAGTTTTTCAAGTAATGAACCAGAAACTTGGTTAGGAATGACCATTTGTAAGTCTGTATATTAATTAGATGAGTGTCATTATGCTCAATTAGCACAACTGCCAAATAATCTCTTTAATACTCCGGTCTTTTTTTTTTTTTTTTTTTCTCTAGGGTTTTACAGACAGCCCTCATTACAGTGATCACTTGAATGACAGTCGATTAGGGGCCCATGAAGGCTTGTCCCCAACACCTTTCATGAACTCAAATCTAATGGGTAAGTTGGTAATTTCTCTGCAAGTAGTCTTCACAGAGCCTCTTTGGTCAGAGACATTTTTTATCTCCTTGTCCAGGATGGACACCTAAGTATGTAGAAGAAAGTTCCTAAGTTTCTACGGCTATCTGGGCTTGCTTTTTTCAGCTAAGTTTGAGGGGCAAGCATTCAGAAATGTGGTTCCTTCTATTAGAGCATTATTGTCATTGCTGTCAAAAAAGGAAGCAGCAGTGTTCTAACTGTTAGTTTTGGCAGTGTCTGTGACATCAAGCATTATGTCTTCTGCTTTCTGGGCAGAGAAGCATTTCAGAGACATTTGTTTGTAGTCTACTATTTGTCTTAACAGTTGTATATATGTAATAATTAAAAATATGACAGCAGTGATTTTAGGCAAATTTTACTCATTTGGGGCAGTATTTCTTCTGACACTGTTTGATCAAAACATAATAGTATATTTAAGTATTGCAGCATTTGTTTTAAGCACTTGGGTTCTTATTGGGGATTTAAAATTTTTTCTTCTGCTGTAGTAAAGTTGTACTTTGAACGACATTACCTACCACCTAAACCTGATTATTATTTTTGGCAAAACCTTTAAGGTTAGCCATTCTCTATATCTCCCCCTACTCCCTGCAAACCAGCCCTCCCTTCCTCTCTCCCCCTGCCCTCTCGCTTTCTCTTATCAAAGTTTATAGCTATTCAATCTGAAATGATAAGCCCCCAATTTTTTCCCCCCAGTTTGGATGCCACTCTTATTAAGCGAGAATTTTACCTTTTTGCAGAACCTGATTCAGAAGAATCTGTTTTATGACATTATTTTTCCTTCTTGTTTATGCTGGGGCTGAGCACATTACAAAAGCTTTATTTAATCTGTCTTACTGGTTGTCAGTGGCGTCATGTTAATATGGAAGGTTTGTGTAATTGACATTGATTTCATTACTTTGCTTCTTAAGGACATGACCTATATTGTGATCTTAGAATTGTCCTTTTAAGAGACAGCCATGCTAATCTAAGTGGATTACCCAAATCCAAAATCCTGGTGGTCTGCAGTTTCTTTATAAATGGTTTTGTTTAGCGCAGTCTTTGTTTATTTCCCTTACCCTCCATAAAGTATTGAGGAGACAGATTCTGATATTTCAGTGTGGATTTTGCCTAAGGCAGTTACCACTTTGAAGCCAGAATCATTGAGTATAACACAAGAGTAAAAATCAGTGATAAAACTTGTGTTTAAAATGACAATTAGTTTCAACATAAATGAAAATGAAAATCCTGGTATTGAATATATTATCATTCCAGGTAAAAATCAGAATTAAATATAGAACAAAATAATTATCCTTGCATTTGGCCAGGGAAAACTTTCTAATCTATCTTCTAAATTTTCTATCGAGCTTACCATCAAAGTAAAGTAGATGTGACACTCCAGATAGTTTCCTTTTGTAGTATAACTTTTCCCCGAGTAGCGTTTAAGTTATGGAAAATATGGTAGAGCAAACTATAGTCAATGTTTTTGTAATTTCAGATTGAACTAAGCTTTCTTAATTAAGGATATAACTGAATTGTGAAAAATCAGAAATTGCCCTTTTTTATATTTATGTTCTTACCTTTATTAGCTTACAGAGATGACCCTTAAGTTCAGTAGAATTGCATCATTAGTGCAGCTTTGAGCCAAGGTGACTGTTAAAATTGTGGGGTAAGTGTGGGAAATAAATGAATTCTAAGAAGTATGCATGTCAGTCACTTGCTCTGAGTAGCTGTTGACTAAAAATATTTCTGTAATTCAGTTTGAGGTAACATTTTCTTAGTTGGAGCAATTATGAACATGTGCTTGCTAGTTTCTTCAGTTTACAGATAATTATTAGAATACTTTCAATAATCATCCATACCCTATGAATAAAATCAGCATCTAAAATAAGTCTTGAAATAAAAAAACTCAGATTTATAAACAGATTGATCCCTTCACAGTACAAATGAGAAAAATCTGCATTCATCTGAACTACATTGTGCAGTTAACCAGGTGCAGCTATACATTTTCATTGTACGTTTTAACTACCTAATCTTAAAAATGTTAATTTACCTATAAGAAAGGGGGAAATGACCCTGAAGAAGATAAGCCAGATATTGTTCAAAAGGATTTCACTGGTTTTGGGAATATCTGATTTACTACACTTCCTTCCTTTTATTTTCAGTACAAATGATCAAATGAGATATCTAACAGTTGAGTCTAAGCAATCTGCATGACAATAGCTAGCTTTTGGAAATGAATGTCCTTTAAATTGTGGAGCACCTCCATACAGCAACAGGCAGTCCCACTTGATGTGACTTGACGTAATTGAACTGTTAGATACCCCCAAATATGGGTTTATAGCACTCAGTAGAGTTACAGTGGATTAGATTCACTTTGTTAGCCATTTGATAATTTAGGGGAGTTTTCAGGCTAAAAACCTGCATTGTTAAAGCAGGACTGAGATGTGCATGGCAGTATTAGCAGCGTTTGGAACTATTGATACCCAGTTGTCATAGTAGGTAAAAACTTCAGAGTGATTCTGTGAGTGATGATTGCTCAGAAACAGTTAAAGCTAACTGGAAAGCCATAACATGTTTCATCTTTGCTGTCAACATATAAAAACACCATCTAAGAGGGGGGTGGAATTGTATGTCTAGGGAATGTTGTTATTTTTCGTATTGTGTTCGGCAGTAAGCACATTTGCCTGAAGAAATAGTGGATTGTAAAGTGCTACTGTCTGTCATGATGGAGCTCTCAAATACTTGAATGATTTTGTACGTTGCAAAAAATGAGAAATTTTATCTAACAAGGGTTGATAATGATTCAGTAGTGAACAGTTTGCCACAGAAACATGCACTTCTATATTCATTTAGATATTTTGAAGTGTTTTACATGGGAAGTAAAACTCTTATGTTGAAACAGTGTTTCTTTTTAATGAATTGCAGAATTATCCTGTTGATTTGTCAATATGGAAAAGGGGGTTTTTCTTGTGTTTCAAGTGAAATAAGTACATCCTTTTGGCACATCACAAGTAATTAGCATCAAACAGTTCTGCACTCTATTATAGTAAAACTGCAAAGCTTTGACAATAGGAGTGAATTGCAGTAGTATCACCAAAGAGTCTTATTTATTTCTGTCCTCTTCCAGCTTTGGTCCATTTCTCCACCCTTGGGCCCTTCATTAATTTCAGTAATATTTGCTTTCCTTTACCTGTTGTTGATTAGATGTATTTTTGGTGATGGTAGGAGTAGTTTATTAATTGGACATAGAGACAAATTATTTTATAGAATTGCCTCCCTTTGATTCCCAAGTTATTGTGGAAAAAACTACTCTATCTACTCCATGTCTATCAAAGCTTTACTTATTTTAGGTGGTGTGTGCATGTATTGTCAATGGGAAACTTAAGATAGTACCTTCAATTTTCCTTTTTTCTGAGACCTTCATTTGTGTTCCTTTCTTTCTGAGACCTATGTTGCCTCTGGAGATGTTTGCTAGTATTGTATCTTTTAAAAACTGGAAGCAACATGTGGTAGTATAGGAAAAAATACAGGGCTGAGAGTTAAGAGGTCTGGATTTTAATCCAGATCCTGAAAAATAACCTTCACCTTTCAGATAAGGTATTGCTGGATAGTCTCAAAGTTCTTCTGTAGCTCTAGAATTTTATAATTCTATAATCTCATGTAATATCTTTTATTCAGCCCTGGAAAAGGCTCCAACTAGAGTTGTAATTGGTATTTTGCAAATGATAAAACTAAGGTACAAAAAATTGTGTTTTTTCTTGAGGTCACAGAGTCAATAAGCGGCAAAACTGAACATAGCGCCCATGTATTCCGACTCCCAGTGTTCTTCCACTAGGCACGTTAGGCATGTAAGGTACTGGTTCTTTCTGCATGACGCCTTCAGGGTTGCATTAGCTCAGCATTTTCCGAAACTATACGTATGGAGACACTGCTTTTGAGAGCTGACTATGAAAAAAAGTTCCATAGGGACATAACTTTGGAAAGCATTATATATCACATGCCCCCTCTTCGAAATTGAGATTGTACTTTGGGGTATTAAAGGGATTGTACTTTGGGGGAAAAAGGCGGGGAGCTTATTTAATTATGTTTAGCCCATCACATTCCAGAATCAGATGATGCACAGAAGCCTTTTTGTAAAAAAGCATCATTAGCCTATGGGAAACTAGTTTTCCATGGAGCACACACTGGGACTGTTTGTAGGTTGTGTTAAGGGAAAAATAAAAGATAAAATATGAGAGTTCTTTGAAATGTAAAGTAGCACAAGGTTAATAATACTGCTGGATATACTTTTATAAGTTATTTTAGTCATCTTAGCTAATTTAACAGGTTGGGTCCAGTTGTTGCATTGTTAAACCTCTGTTTTGTAAGTATTTGACTTATAAACAAACCAACTGTCCTTCCATTGTTGTTGGAGTCTGTTTGCTCAGCCCTGACCTTCTTTACCTGACCGAGTTTAAAGGGCCCCCTCTGTTAGCAGCTACTGCATTTTATTTTCATTTCATTGTGGATTAAATAAGTTTCTGTGGGCTAGTCTGGGAATTTAAACCGAAGTACACTTTTTTCCTATATATTCAGTATTTCAAACAACCAAATTTCAAAGAAAACTCTTTTGTGTACTTGAATCTGCCTACACTATACTTTATGATTACTCCAGAAATCTCCTAGAGTTACAAAAAAATGTAGAATCACCATTTTCAGATATCAAAACGTAATAGAACTCTGCCTTCAAAAAGATGTCTAACTTTAACGTACAGAAATTCTTTCGATAGATGAGATAATGAAAATGATTATAATTGTGCTTAGGGGAAACAGTATAGCTTACTGTCTGGTTTGACAGTATTTCATAAGGATTAGGCCTTCATACTTTGTCCAGTGTTTTATTAACCCCAAGTCTCAACGAAGGATGAGTTATTATTCATTGATCTACGTTCTCTGATCTTTGGATGCTTACAAACACAAAATGTTGCGACTGGGAAAAACTTGAATGAACCAGACCTAGTTATTGAAGAAACCAAAACCAAGAAAAATGAAATGAGTAGTTAATTAGGAAACAGAGATCTAACCCTCTTGATTCTAACTTAGCTCACAGCCCCCTTCTACTGCACTGCTTTTTTTTTTCTTTTTACCTCTCATGTTCAACCATTTGTTCATTTGCTCCTTTTTCTACATTACAGCTTTTATATCTTTTTCTTCCTCTTGCTACTGCTTAGACTCTCATTAACCAGTCTGAATTACTGAATACCTTTTTCTTTCTCCTTCGTGTGTACCCATCCATCTCTTTATTCTGCCCTAACTGTGTGAAAATATCTTATAAATAACAGAAATTAACTTAAACTGTGTTCAACAAAAAGTGGTATTTATTGACTTACTTATCCCAAATGACTAGGAATAGATTGATTTTAGGCATGGTGGATCCAAGGGTTCAATCAGTGTCATCTGATCTCCCTCTTTCCCCTTGAAAGTGTTAAGAGAATGATATAAAACTGGAGAGACAAACTGGGCAGAGAGATTTGAAAAGTGGGAAAGGGTAGAGTGTGGTGTTCTTGTCTCTTGCTTTCTACTTCTAAGTCCTACCTCCAGTCTTTCCAAATTGTTTTACATTGTCCTTTCTGGCTACCATATTACAGGTTACCTTATTCCTTGGTGGTTTGGGATGTTTTCTTTCAATACATATATGCATTTTACTTGTAATACTCTGTTCCTGACAACATCATTTCTTTCCATGTCCCTACCCTGCCTCCTCAGCCTGAAAAGCAGCCTCTTTTCATAGTTAAAATGACCTGATAGGGCTTCCCTGGTGGCGCAGTGGTTGAGAGTCCGCCTGCCAATGCAGGGGACACAGGTTCGTGCCCTGGTCCGGGAAGATCCCACATGCCGCGGAGCGGCTGGGCCCGTGAGCCATGGCCACTGAGCCTGCGTGTCCGGAGCCTGTGCTCCGCAATGGGAGAGGCCTCAACAGTGAGAGGCCCACGTACCGCAAAAAAAAAAAAAAGACTTGATAGCCGTTCTTTCTGAAACCTATCCCGTAAGCCAGAGATGAGCTAATGGTTTCTTTTCTACCCAGTCTGGGAGAAACCAAACTAGTACCTCACTTTGAAAGAGGTTCCAGAGTTTCAGGGGTACTCCTGTATAGACTCAGGTCCCTTTTATCTAAGAATAATTAGTCCTGGCGTGAATTATTTAAGAGAATTAAATAATTGCTTAAAAGAGATGTCAAGATTTTGGAAGATAGCGGGGAAAAAAATGTTTGGGGCTTTATTTTGAAAACTAAAGCTAAAATTAGAAAATAATATTAACAACACAAACCATAAAATCTACTAGATTTTAAATGAACAAAGAATTAATTAATTGTTGTATTTTTTGGTGTATTTTTTTCTTCAGAAAATTGTATGGCATTATAGAAATGTCTTTTACTTCACATTTGAACCTTGTTGATTTTCTCTTCAGTTATTAACTGACTCTAATTCAGTTAAGTCCTAATCTGTTAGTGGCTTTTGTGTTTGATTAAATGATTCTTTAACATAATTTTAAAGGACTTGGTGAAATTTTTAGTCTCTTGCATGATATTCAACTCTCAGTGAATTTCTTTTGTATTTGCTTTGCATTATGGGTTATTTAGCAAAAGATTGACTAACAATGCCATTGACTCAGGCCTGAGATAGGCACACTATCTGTGAGTGATATTTCACTGATATTTTTTTCTAAGTTATCTGGTCATTAGTGAATATTTTCATCAGGCCACAGCATTGGCTTAACTCTGCAGTCTTGCAAAGTGGTATCTCCAGGGACTTATGTAAGGAGTATCACCTTTATTTTTATTTATTTACCCAGTCCATTTGTTCATCATCATTCATGTGTTTATGCTCTGTGGTCAACAGTAATCTTTACTGATCTGCACAGTTTTATAGTGGGTCAGTGGCAGAGATCTGATATGTGGTTCTTCCTTGAATCTTCACATTGTTTGTGTCTGATTCTCACCAAGTGAACGTGAACTCTGAGGATATTCTGAGTTCTCTTTATAGTGGGGTGGATGACAGGGGCTGTGGCTGCTTGGTTACTAGAGAACAAAAGAATGATGTTTTTCATTAAGGAATTTCTGTAAACCTGACAGTTTTCCTTGATGTGTATAATCTCAGAACCACACCATGGCATACAGTTGAGAATTTGGGACATTACTTTGATTAGGAAAAGTCCTAGAGCAGCATTATCAGACCGTGTCTTTGATGTGGTAATATTTCAGATTCACTGCTTATGGTTATAATAATGTCTTTATCATTTACTATAGGTTTTCTGAGCATTTTGTTAAAAATAAATGCTATTTAAGTATTAACTAAAATTCTCATAGACTATTTGCACTGGAATGGATCTTAGAGGTCATCTAGCTCGGTGATTCTCAATTGGGAGTGTTGAAAAATACATGATTGTCATAAGGACTGGGAGTAGGGAGAGGTGTGACTGGTACTCCTTTTACCTTGAAAACTCTGGAACCTCTTTTAAAGTGAAGACTCAGTACTAGGTTGGTTAGTGGTCACAATGTTTATGCAAGCTTTAATTAGCCACAAAATAAAAGTGAATTTTTTAAGAATTTGAAAGCATATCTTGAATTGATTTGGTTTAAATTATAGAAATGTTATTGTTTGAAGGTATTCATGGTAGTTACCATTCAGTTGTATAGTCTTTGTACTATGTGGCTGTTATTTAATAATCCTCACATTTTAAGTAAAAACTGTTGCTTAATTTGAGTGTCAATCCACTATTTTTATAATCACCTTCACATCTCAGCTTATTCCTTTTTTTCTAACAAAATTCAGCCTTTGTTTTTCATAGCTCACATTTTCTATGACTTCCAGGTTGGGTTTGTTTTGGTGTTGTTATTTGGAATTTTAGATTTTTAAGAATAGTAGAATTTGCTGTTCTACCTGTATTGTGGGGCTTTCTCATATATATGGCTATGTTTTTGTGTAATGCTGTTCTCTTGAAAAATATTTTTTGGCTATTGGCATATTCATGGTGTAGTGTGGTGAAGTATATAAGAGTCATTCTTAAATTACTTGTTTTTCACTTTGAGAATACCTCGGGGGGGTTGTCAGACTCCTCAGATTGTATGAAATTTCTAGGGAGTCACAATTAAATGAGAGTAGAGTTCAAGGCCACTTCAACTTGTTGAAAATTAAATCAATTCATTTTATTTATAGTTATAAATTTTATTAATTTATATTACATATTTTTCTGTACTGATTCCTGAGATCAGGGGTTAGCAAACCTTTTTGCAAAAAGCCAGATAGTAAGTAGTTTATTCGAGTTTGCAGCCCAGAAGGCAAAATCAGTGATAGTATGTATAGGTACTTATATAACCATTTAAAAATGTAAAAAACTATTCTTAGCTCATGGGCTATAAAAATAACAGTTGGTGGCCTGGATTTGCTCTACAGGCTGTAGTTGGCCAATCTTGTTCTAGATAATTTACAATAAAAAAAACTTTAAATGGTAGCAACATCAATGTTTGATTAGGTAATAAATCATATATGTGAAATTCTGTGGAATGTACCAGGGTTGTTTTGTGTTTCTGTTTTTTTTAATATCCAGACGTGGTGATTGGTGGTTGTGGTGGTGGTGAATTATTTCTAAAATTTCCAGGGCTTCATTGCCTCTATACAGAATGGTAAGTTACTTACTAGGTGAGTTGTTTTCCTGTTGTTTTGTCTTCAAGTGTGATACTGATAGTTGCTTTTTTAGGCAAATGTCAGATTTCCTTCATCTGAAATCCTGTATTCCCTTAGTTTTCTATAATCTGGAATTTTAAAAAAATCTACTTCGCAAAATAGTAATGTAAAACCTTAACTGGAGTGAATTGAACCTACCACATTAGGAGAGGAAAATGTGAAAATTAGGCAGTTTGGTGGCAATGTGGCAGTGGGGCTGCTTTTCAGAGAGAAATCTTCAGAGAATAACTATGGAAGAAGAGTGTATAGAGAGAACCTGTGATGAGAGGATAATGTGAGAATGGCACAATCATCAGAAAAGTACTGTTGCTTTAGTGAGAGTCTGCACTCCCAAGTGGGGGATATCCCCAAAAATGTGTGCAATAAAAATATTATAACATTTTCTAGCTTGTATCTGAACATTTTTGATAAGATAAATGTAAATTATGGATTTTTGTTGCAGTTTATAGAATATATAATTAAATTTTTTCATGTACAGGACTTAATGATTTGTGTTTGAGAAGATTTCTGATTTGATATGCTATTCGTCTTCAATTTAAGGCTCTGTTTTACCTGGAAGATTTAAGAAAATGTAGTGCTATATTTATGTGATAATTTTTATAAATATCTTCTTAGGTTTACATGAAATGAAATATGCTTGCACCAAATAATTCCCATCTACTTTTTATTTTCCTTTCATACAGGCTAATCGTTTCAAGGAAATTAAATTATGCAGTCCTTTAGTGACACCATTAAGTGCAAAGCAGTTTTACTCCTGGTGTGTGAGTGTGTGCACGCATGCACTCATACACACCTGTATGTTTAGACAAGATAGGAGCACATTAAATATAAGCTTTTGTTTTAATTCATTTTACAGTAAGATTTCAAACATGTGTCTTCTAAAAAAAGTTTGTAAGTATTATCTACAGGTGTTTTACAAAGTTACTAGAAAACATCTTCAAGTACTGGCATAGTAGCAGGTGTCTGTTTGTAATTTACTTTTCCCTAGAGATATTGGAGGGATATACATATATATGCACTCATAATTTGCATGTTGTTATATGTATCCTCTATATCTGTTTATATCTTTTAAAAAAATCTATCCCTGATTTCTTTGGTCAAACTTGCTGCACTGAACAGTTTTAGGACATTGCACTACCTCTGAACTTCCCAACTCTTTTCTTCATAAAATGTGCTTTTAACTTTCCAGTTTACGATGATCACTTAGAAGGAAAGCAGTGCCCCAAATATACTTATGGAGATGACACCCATTCAAAAAATACATTGTGGCTCTGTGTAGCTCTGCCAGTGAGGAATTTAACCTAAGGATGTAAAGGAAAATACACATTGGGAATGTAAAATGGCATAGCCATTCTAGAAGACACTTTGGCCGTTCATTATATAACTAAAATGCAGTTACCATACAACTCAGCAGTTGTACTCATTTATCCCAGAGAAATGAAAACTTATGTTTACACAAAAACTTGAACACAAATGTTCATAGCACCTTTATTCATAATAGCCCATACTGGAAACAATCCAAATGTCTCTTACTGGGTAAATGGTGAAACTGTGGTATATTCATACCATGGAATACTATTCAGCAATAAAAAAGAATGAACTATAATCAATGCAGTGATTTAGATTGATGTTGAGTAAATTAGGCTGAGTGAAAAAAAGCCACTCTCAAAAGATTACATACTGTGTGATTCCATTTATATACTACTCTTGAAATGGCAAAATTATAGAATTGAGAACAAATTGTTGGTTGCCAGAGGGTAAGGAGACAGGAGGATGTGGTTATAAAGGACAACAGGACACATTCTTGTTCTGTATTGTGATTATGGTGGTGGATACATGAACCTGCACGTGTAATGAAAGTGTATAGGACCAACCCCACGTGTGTGCACACAGATTTTTTTAAAACCGAGGAAATCTGAATAAGATCAGTGGATTGTAGCAATGTTTATATCCTGGTTGTGATATTATAAGATGAAGGAAAATATGGAAAGAGTTCTCAGGATCTCTCCATTATTTCTTTTTTTTTTTTTTTTTTTTGCGGTTCTCAGGCCTCTCACTGTTGTGGCCTCTCCCATTGCGGAGCACAGGCTCCGGATGCGCAGGCTCAGCGGCCATGGCTCACGGGCCCAGCCGCTCCGCGGCATGTGGGATCTTCCCGGACGGGGGCACGAACCCGTGTCCCCTGCATCGGCAGGCGGACTCTCAACCACTGCACCGCCGGGGAAGCCCCTCTCCATTATTTCTTACAGCTGCATGTAAATCTATAGTTACCTCAAAAGAAAAGTTTTAATTAAAAAGTATATACAAATAGGTGACTGAACACACAAATAAATTAATTGAAGGAAAAAAAATTATAGGAAAGTAGGTTAGGAAATACAGAACGAAGAGAAGGGTCAAGGATGTGCGGAGATTATTTTTCTAGAAACATTTATAATGGAAATTTAGACCAAAATAGTCACTCTTGTGGCCTATTAAATCACTGAAAAACCATGTATTTCTAAGGCTGGGAATGTCTCTTGAGCTGTTCTTTTTAAGAAACCATACAACTGTAATAGGTGATATTAGCAAGTAAGAAGAAGAATCTTTTCATCAACATTTGTCCTTCACTTCGTGTGTACAGCATTATTGTACCTTTGGGCAATAGGGAGTGGGAAACATCAAAGGCCAAAAGCCTTATGTGTGTTCTTGAGGACATAAACAACTTGGGAATATTTAGAAAGCAAGATAATCTGTATTTCAGAATTGAGTATTTACATGGAAAAGTATTAGCAAGAGGGCTTGGGGTGAGGGAAAGATAGTAGTAAGCATGTCTGAGAAAAATATTAGAAAGTCCTAAAGTTGATTTTTTAGTGATAAATTTCGCCTAGAGCTGATCCTTGACCCCTTTCTTTCTCTGGGAGGCAAAGTAGAAAGATACAACAGATTTTGACTGAGCCTGTCCTCCCTTTTACTTGACTGAGAAATGAGGTTTGAGGATTAAGTTGACTGCCATTTATAATCTCAATTAGATGTGACAAACTCCCTCCTCTCCTCTAAAATGCTAATCCTACTTAGGAAACTCTTCTGTAGTTTTCAGTTTTTCACCAGTCACAGGAAGCTGGCTCCCCTAGAAGAGTTTGAGAATCTAGGTGAGGCTATTCTGGTGATCCCTGGGGTTAGGTATTTTAGACAAACAACTCCTTAGAGGGAGTTCTGGTTTAGAGTCTCTTGAGGTAAATATGGGGGAGAACTGTGGAGCGTTCTTGGAAATGGAGTTGAGAAAAACATCAGTAGGCTAATTCATAACTTCCCCTTGGATTTTTAAAGATTCTACCTAATTTGTCAAATTGTTTTCTAAGCCTTTTAGAGAAGTCTTGTTTTAAATATGTGTACAAAGAGCCAATAATAAATTTTCTAAAACTTGGCTCTGTGTTGTCAAAAAATTTGTGTCATTTGTGAAAAACAAAGGCTATAATTGTGGATCTTTTAAAATCATAATAAAATGGTGCACTATAAATTAAGGATTTTAGAAATACTTAAAAAATGATTATTATTAGAAATGTGATGAGTCCTTGGGGGCAGACTTCTTTGTATATGTGAAAGCTGAAGTAAAAACAAACTACCCCTTACTTAAAAAGAGGTCTAAGATAAAGTGGCTAAATCTCAGATTTCCCTTTTTGCTTCAGTGTGTCAGTTAATCTGGCTATGGGGTATATTTATCTACTGTGAAGCCCACTGATGCATGCAAAGCTGAGCAGAGTACAATTTTTCCCAGTGGGTCTTCTTTCTCTGGGCATTTGTAGCTGTGCTTCAGTGTGCAGGGTCAGCTGGAGAAAGCTAGAAGGGCTAAGATGTCAGCTATTGTAAAGGTACTAAGATCCTATCTTAGGAAGGGAATGGGACATCTGATCTTTTAAAAAATATATTTATTTCCTATGAAGCAGTTAGTTGGAAGTATGCACTAGTGATGATTATTAATATTGTAAACAGGACAATCTATTAAGTTCTGTACTATTTAAAGAATAATTCTGTAATTATTTTTAGTTAGCTTAGGCTTTTTTGTAAGAATATTGGAATTTTTCTATCTCTTGTGTTAACATCAAATAGTTTAACTTATATTTAGTTAATTTGAACCTATGGCCTAGGTTAACTATTAACTAATTAAACCAGCTTAGATTATTTACCATAACCTATTTGTCATATATAGTGTTTTAGGTTTTTTGAGATGAATATTGAATACTACTGTATATTACAATAAATAGAAATTGTCAAAGGTAGCTTAACTTGCTCTCTTCGTAAAAATATTAAAGTTATGAGATTTATTTAATGTCATTAAATGCTCTTATTTAAATCATTTACATGTTATTGTAAATCACAGTTGTACTTAAATCAACTATTAGGAATCCCAAATCAAAGCAAATGCACATGTAAGGTATGTAGAAAGCATTACTTTGTGAAGGAGCATAATTAGAGAAGGTATAACAGCCATCAAGCTGCATAAATGGATTAAGTAATATTTTAATTCAAAATTCAAATGGTCCTGATATTTGTAATGAGAACATATGGAGATAATTTAGTGTCATAGGAAACCTGACTGAGGAAATTTGGAAGAAGTAAAAATCATTCCTAAATTGCCCAGCAAGTTGTAAAGATGTAGCTTTCTCACCATGCATACTCATGGTAGCATAACAATGTATAGTATATCTGATTAGTGTCATAATGGATTGCCTTGAAAGATAATGGTTCTGAGGGTCAATAAAGCCAGACGGTAGGAAAGATTTAGTTAACATGATCAATCTGGGTTCAGAAAAACCCAAGACTTTGTGTTCATCTGATTATTTAGATGTTATTTTATAGAATTCTGTTTTAAAACTTTTTTTTTTTTTTTTTTTTTCTGTGCGCGGGCCTCTCACTGTTGTGGCCTCTCCCATTGCGGGGCGCAGGCTTAGCGTCCATGGCTCACGGGTCTAGCCGCTCCACGGCATGTGGGATCTTCCCGGACCGGGGCACAAACCCGTGTCCCCTGCATTGGCAGGTGGACTCTCCACCACTGCGCCACCAGGGAAGCCCTGTTTTAAAACATTTTAAGTGTACTATAGTCAGGGGAAAGGATCACGCTTTTACCTTTAAAAGCACTGGCAGAATAGAGTAGCATTACAAATAGCATGAAACTATAAGATGCTGAATCTTCTTGCCTGTGTTAATAGCCTCTGATCTAACGTGTACGACATTCTTGCTTTTAAAACAGAATCTAAACAAATGCTTATGCACTCGAGAAACTGGAGTCATTTTTCTGTAGTGCCCATTACTTATTTCCTCTCTCTATGACTAGGCTCTTGGGAATTTGGTTGAAAGTTTGTTTTTAATTGGGAAAAATGAGACTTTTGAATACGAGAAAGAAAAGAAATTCAAGAGTAGTAATATAGTCTGCTGCCTTCTTTCCAGTTCCACAAATCCTTTAATTTGAGAGGCTCAGTCTGTGTTTACAGGCTATTTGGGCTAGGCGTAGATAGAATGAATGCATTGGCTATGGAAAGCTAAAAACGGACTTGATTCATCTCGTATAAATGAGGAAACTGAGATGTTAAAATTAAGGTACTTGGAAGTCTCACCCAACATTTATTGAGTTGTTAAGTAAAAAGAAAAAAAAGGAAAAATAAAGAGTTGATTGTGATAGTAGGAGCTTCAGATTGCAGTGTGTGGGTTACTGGGCTAAAATTGTGAACAGAAATGTAGAGTTTCAGTGAATGAAAAACACATTAATATCCTGTCCCAGATGCAGTATGTTTAGTGTTAGTCCCATGTGTAGGGTCTTAAGATGAAGGCATATTTGAATGTCCTCCCTTTTCTGGCTTGTTCTGATCCTGTTCTACTTTTTTTTTTTTTTTTAAAGATGGAGCTCACCTGTGGCATAGCTGGCTAGGCCTGAATTCATTTGCTTCTGGTTGGCTTCTTGGTGGAATGTCTTGTTATTTCTCCTGGACAGAGGCATGGAACAGCTGAATCCCAGGGAGTTTCAGGCCAAACTCTATGAAATCATAGTACCTACAGCTTTTCTTAGGGTTTTGTTGCAGGCATAAGAAAAGAAATTTTGGATTCACTAGGCAGGTGGTGGCACTTGCTTATCCTTCCTAATACCTAAAGAGAGAGGTAATTCAAACTGAGACCCTTGGTATACTCTGATTGAGTGAAGATGACTCAGAGAGACTTCATTAGCAGACCTTGATAAGATTTCATAGTTTGCCTGTGTGGCATAGAGGAATTGGTAGGTTTAATTTATGTATCTTGAAAAGAATAAACACTTCGTAAATAGGGAGAGGGCCAAAAGAGAGGATTTACCAAAAGTTGCATATGAATAAGGGGTAGGCTAACCCCTCTACTTCTTTTAGATAACATAAAGAAAGCACTAAAAACCTTAAGGATGATCACAGGAATATTTCTGGAGTGTATAGTTTATACTTTCTATAATGTGATTTAGAAGGAAGGGAAATCCCTGCTCCTCATCACATCTTGGGAAGGTGGAAATGAGAGTTGCACTGGGAATTTTTCAGTTCCAAAGCATGAACCTTCTCGCAGCTGAGGGTTCTAACTCCCTAGATTTGAGCAGGAAGTCCTAGGTCTTGGGACCATCCTCCACGCCAGACTGGCCATGTGACTTGATTTCACTTGAATTTTTAGTGATCTGACACCATAGGGCAAAGGAGCCAAGTTTTAGGTAGCTTTTTCAGGGACAAGCCCTGGGTTAACTGTGTCTGAAGGTGGATGACTATTTTGGCAGATTACTTTGAGGTAGGAAGTAATTTGCTTGGAATGCCCTCAGCTCTCCGCTAACTGTGAGTGATTGTGCATGGCCAAACTTCAGCTTGATCTCAGTGGCTGTTCAGATACAGAGGAAATGCAATAGGGCAGCTTAGATTGCTGTCTTTTGGAGTGTAGCAGTTGAGGTTCCATCCTTTCAGTAAGGCCTAGGTGGCCTTGATTTTCTGTGGAAAACCAATAGGCAGGCAGTTCATTTTTATGAAATTGGTTTGGTATACCACAAATTGTAATAGTTCTTTCCATAAGAGTTTTAATATACCACGTGTATCTTCATATTTTATTGAGTGCCTTCTATATGTTAAACACTGTGCTTGTGCGTGTGGGAAATACCAAGATGAAAATGACAACATTTTCTGCCAAAGAACTATTCTGGACTCACACTTTGTACTTAATAAACTTATGATGTGTATAAAATACAATATTGTCTAGACATTAAGTTCTAGACCATGCTGTAGGAACATAGTTCATTTGATTTAATTGGGAAAAGAAAAATAAAATTCTACTCATTTACTTAAATATAATTTTCACTTTGAATACTTTTTTTTTTTTTCTGTGGTACGCAGGCCTCTCACTGTTGTGGCCTCTCCCGTTGCGGAGCACAGGCTCCGGACGCACAGGCTCAGCGGCCATGGCTCACAGGCCCAGCCGCTCCGTGGCATGTGGGATCTTCCCGGACGGAGGCATGAACCCATGTCCCCTGCATCGGCAGGCGGATTCTCAACCACTGCGCCACCAGGGAAGCCCCTGAATACTTTTTAAAGTCTTTAATTATGAATTTACTTTTTCATGACAAGAAGCTATCATAGATCTGTCCACATCATTGTCCTTTGTGTACTACCTACAGGATCTATTTTGAAAATACTCAGAACCTGGTGGACATTGGCTTATATTGGGAGAGGCTGTGACTTGTAGAAATGACTTAAAGGAGCAAGTCTGTAGGCAGATTCTTAGGAAAGGCTGGTCCATCTATTTTTGCCTAAATTTTAATTTTGTCTCAGTGCCTTATATTCTACCAGCAATTGATTTGGGTTAATAAGCATAATCTGTCAGAATGTTAATGTGTTATTAAAACTTAGTCAAGTTGGATTGCTTAATTCCTAGCAGACAAGGTTTAATTGAGAGAAAAGGGAATTCAGTCATTTTGGAGTGTGATATACCGTGGATGACAAATCACTGAAGGGATCTATAGTAAAGAGTTGAGTACTCTGGGCACCAGCAGAGCAGGGGGATGCTAGGTAATAGGAGAGGGTTATATAGTGAAATGTAAGAAGAAAAAGATATACTTTTCCCACATGTACTCAGAAAAGAAGGAAGAAAATGCCATCTTTCTTATCTCCTGTTCAGTTTACAGATTACCATTTACACAGGACCTCACTATGTTGGATTCTGTTCTAAGTGTTTCTATAACATTGTCTTATTTAATCCTCAGGAAAAACATATGAGATTGGTGTTGTTATGTTCATTTTACAGATGAGGAAACTGAGGCACAACAAGATTAAGTACTTTCTTACTTAATACAGTTAGTAGTGATAGGGAGATGTTGGTCTCCTTGACTCCAAAGCTTATGCTTTTAAACCATCATACTATACTTAACCTGGGTTCCACATATGAATATTTTCTCATATACGGATAAATTCCAGGTTCCTAACATAGCTAGTTTATACATAAGATTATGGGACTCAGTGGTTCATAAATTATGTATTTTTTTCCTCTGGTAGACAGTGTTGCATAATATTTTCCAAGTATGGATTTTCTTTTAATAATTCTTTGTTTAGATGATATGTGAGAACTATAAGATCTTGCCCTCTGAGAGATTATAGTTTAGTATAGTTTATATAGTAATTGCCATTCTCATTTTAATTAGACTGCAGCTTTATTTTATTTTTTCTTACATAATTTAATGGCTGGGAAGCAGGTATTTTGTTTAGTTGTGATAGAGTAATTGAGAAGAAGTCTGGGGACAATATGATGAAATGATTTATTAACAACTTTTCTTGACTACCTTTCCTGAGTGTGAGTTGATTTGAGTACTAAGTTTCCAAATTTCAAAGTTTCCACATTCCAAAGAATGTGTTATCATTGTTTGGCCTCGGTGTCAAACTGCTAACCATGTAAGTTTACTCTTTTAATGACAAGTTTTATTTATGAGGAAAAATAGAATTAAAGTAGAAAAACATGCTTTATATTGAAATTCAACTGCCAGCATCTTTAAAAACCCAGTAAGATGAAAAAGGTAGGAGGGGGGCTTCCCTGGTGGAGCAGTGGTTGAGAGTCCGCCTGCCGATGCAGGGGACACGGGTTCGTGCCCCGGTCCGGGAGGATCCCACGTGCCGCAGGGCGGCTGGGCCCGTGAGCCATGGCCGCTGGGCCTGCACATCCGGAGCCTGTGCTCCGCAACGGGAGAGGCCAAGGCAGTGGGAGGCCCGCATACCGCAAAAAAAAAAAAAAAAAAAGGTAGGAAAAAAGCATACTAATTTCTTCTTTATAATAAAAATCATGTTTATAATTAGGTATTACTCACTTTGATAGAAAATGACCTCTCACATTAGTATAATTTTAAAATCTGCTTTGAATGAACAAAACTACTTCATTGCTGTAAGTAAGAGCTTTCCTGCAGCAAGACTGATGTCAGACTACCTGGGTTCAAACTTCTGGCTCTAGTTTCTTTAGGGTCTTTATATATAAATGGAGGATAGTGATTATGCTTAAGTTATAGGATTGGTTTGAGAATTAAAGGATGTACTCAGTGCAAAGAGCTTAACATACTACCTAAGCACATTCATAGTATTCAATAAACATTCTCTGTTATTGATAAATTAAAATTTGTAATAACATTTCCCTCAGTTTTGGATAAGGTCATTTTATTTCCATTTGAATCCTGCAGCTCTTAATATGAGAACTATTGCTAAAACAATTGTGTAATTTCAAAAGCAGTTTTACAGATCGCAAAAGATTTAGGAAAACTTGCAGATATTAACAAAATTGTTTTTATTTTTTGAAGAGATCATATTCAACTACATAATCTGTCCACTGAAAAATAGCAGGGAAGCATATTAAAGTTTTGTTGTTGATAATTTTTATTGAATCATTTCTTTTCTGTTATCTTTGTTCTTTCCGTTCTTGCAGTGCAGAAGGCTTATCTTGTATTCAATACAGTGATTGATTTAATTGGCTCTGCAGTATTTAGGATGAGGCTGCTAGGCCAGGGTGTATTTGGCAGTACAAGGAAGGCAAGCTTCAGCATTGATTATGACTCCACCTCATCTCCATTGTGTTATTTCTAAGTATAGACACAGCTTGGTCCCCTGGCAGTGACATACAGTAAATGTCAATACCAACCTTTGTAAATGTTAAATAAAAGAGCTAACTGAAGGGCAGTGATTCATTAGGAAAGAATTTTGTCTGAGCAAATTAACTCTTATTTCTGTTAACCCATGTTAAAAAGTCACTGCCTCTTGAGTCTTTGGATATGATTCAACTAGAAACCACACAGATGAAGGGCCTCTCTTCCCTTTAATAGGTGCTTTGGATCTGAGATATGTGCTGTTCTTTTGAAATATCTTTATCTTTTTTTTCTTTTTCAATTATACTTTGACATCTGGCCAGTTTGATCAGCATCAGACAGTGATATTTACCTAACTTACAGAGCAATTGTCAGAAACCTTCTGAACTTCATATCTGTGGAGAAATATTTCATTATAGATTTTTCAGTTAGTAGTTGTATTGTTCATGTGTGTGTTACTTCCTCAGATTCACCTGTTTGGATCAAATCACTAGTCATTCTACCTCAACAGCCTTGTCAGGCAGACAGCCAAGCAGCCAGTGTATTTTCAGTTTTTTGTGTCTAATGTGTTTTCTATTTCCTTTCCAGTTTTTCTTCTCTTGCTTAACTAGTGCAAAATCAGCCTATATGTTTTCGAAGTTGTTAACATTCTTAAAATTCATTTTAAATGCTGCTTTAACTAGCCAAAAATGGAACTTGCATATCTGTGTATTTACATAATACTTACTTGAAAATATTTTGTACTTTCCATAAGGTATACTTACAAGAAATTCTTCAGGTTTTCAAAGCTAGCAATTTTTTTTTAGGAGTTATGACTGTACTACCTACCCACCACTTTCTTAGAATAACTCATTAGTTTGTTCTATCATGTGATGGGTTAATCATGAATTTGCAGTTAATGAGGGGCTATTTATTTCATGTGTACCTTCACAGATTTTTTTTTTTTTTTTAGTATTTTCTATGTACTGGACTCATATACTATATGTTATTTTTGAGACTCTGTAGTCAAATAATTGTAAACCAGCTAGTATAATTTAAGTTACTTATTTATATTATTTGGACACAAAATCAAGAGCTAGATTATCTTTTCTTCCTCTCACTTTATCCAGCAGCCCTCACTCCATATGGACACTTTATACTCTTGATTTGGGACTATTGTAACTCATAAAGAAATGGGCAGTATGATCACAGTATCATTGATTTAGCATAAATTTAATGCCTTGGCAGTTGTAAATTGGAATTAATCTCTTCCTCTTCTTTCCCATAGTGCGTTGTATCTCTTGAAGAATAAAATCAGTTGTTTACATTACCATATTAGACATTTTTTGACCACCAACATTGTTTGTGTTTCAGAACCTCAGTGAAATCCAGGGCACTCGCATATCTCATCTTTATTCCCAATCACTTCTTGCCTTGAGTCTTAGGTCCTAATACTATTTGCCTGCATATAGTTACCTGCTTAGTTCAGACTGTTTCATGTTTGCATGCTTTTTCTCACACTGTTTCTTCTAACTGAAATGCCCTCCACACCTCTCTTTGACTGATTACCACTTCATTTTAAAACTTAGTGCGTTTCTATCATTTGCTAGATACTATGTTAGTTACTTGAATATTCATTGGTATGGAAAGCAGTTACGACCCTGAGCTCCTGGAATTTTCAACTCATATTTTAATTTTTCTAGGAAGTCTTGCCTAAACTCCCATCTTGAACTCAGTGCTCCTTTTCTCTGTGTCCATGGCATCCTGTACATGTTATACTGAAGTTTGCTATTTGTGTGAACTTGCTTTACTTTTTTTCCAGTTGGACATTTTAAAAAATTTTTTATTGGAGTGTAGTTGATTTACAATGTTGTGTTAGCTTCAGGTGCTCAGCAGAGTGAATCAGCTACACACTTACATATATCCACTCTTTTTTTAGATTCTTTTCCCATATAGGCCATCACAGAGCATTGAGTTGAGTTCCCTGTGTGTGCACTTGTTTTAGATGGACGTTTCTTGAGGGTAGGATACCTTGATTCATTCCCCCCCCACCCCCACGCTCTATTCAACACTTGATGGACAATAGCAGATGCTCAATATTTGTTGAGTTACTTTTAAACTGTAGATAAGTAATGTGATTCCTGCCATTGGTGGATTCTCATGACTTGTAGCTCTCTATGTGTTTCGGCTGTGTTATGATTATTTGCATGCACATCTTCCTTTCCCACTAAATTGCTAGCTTCTTTAAGAATATAATGTTATCACATTTAAATTGGTAGGCCCCATCATAACTTAATGCCTACTCACAGGAGCTGTGAGAGTGACCCTTTTCTCAAGAATGTTTTTTCTAAATGATGACTCCTGTGAGAACCACCTGAGTGAGAAGTCAGGTAGTGTCTGGTGAAACAGGTAACTTGTTTAGTGAGAGACTGGAAGAACTTGGTTGTTAAGTGGACTCAAAATGCCTGATGGCTCTGCTCTGCAAATGAGCTGATACTGAAAGGTAATCTGGAACAGGATTTTTATGTAGGACAGTTTTTGAAACTGGAAGAAGTGGCATTCTTTAAGGTATGGTCTGGGGCTGAAATGAGGTTCAGAGGCTGTATAAATGATGGTTTATCCACCAGTGAGGTTACATGACTGTTGGAGAAAACAGAAGTCTCTCTGCTAGTCTAGGACAAAAATGAAGCTTGACTTCACTGATTGGTAGAGCCAGACTTTGTCACTACTTACAGAACACATTTCTGTTAAGTGTACTAAATACGAATTCACTTCATTCTGAAATTAGAGTATTCCAACGAGCTTACCAAATTCATTTGAACAACGGTATTCTTCTTTTAAAAGGGTAATGTTCATGGATACAGCTTCTTTGTTCTGGAGTGATTTGGGAGGGATTCTTCGGAGTTTTGTGGAGTTGTATATAATTAATTTGGTTGTCATCTGTATATTTTCATTATGATGAACACAGTATGTCCATGTGTGAGATCAGAATAAAAGAGATTTTTATTCATATATTCTTTATTTGCTAACATTTATTGTCTTCTATGTTATTCAATCTAAGATGTTTTCATTTTTCCTGCTTCTTATCTTCGTCTCTTCTGCAAAAAACCTACCCAGGCTTCATAGTCTTCCTCAAATGTCACTTACTTTAAAAAGCCCTGCTTGATTTTTCCCTCATTTTTATATTTTCCATGGCACCTTTAAGAAGTCGTGAAATTTGCTTTCCATTATAGCTTCAAGTCCCCTTCATCAGACTTTAAGCAGTCTTAGGAGAGGGAAACATTTGATTTTTATGAAGCACCATTACAGAGCTTTGATTATACTTGTGTTAAAACCAAAAACCAAGGAAAAGAAAGACTGTACTTCTCATAATGATGGTTATATAACAACTACAATTCGTTCAGCACATACCTATGGGCCAGATGTTGTAAGAATCATTTATTCATTTATATTAAATGAATCATTTCATTCATTTATATTAATCATTAATCATTTCATTCATTACTTATAGCAGAGTTGCTTTATGGGTGAAGGAACAAATCTGAGAAGTCAGCTAGCAAACCTGCCTCAACAGCTAAGAAGTTATGAATTGGGAAGTAGAATTCAGCTGTCTCTGACTCCTGTCTATACTCTTTTTTTTTTTTTTTTTTTTTTTTTGTGGTACGCGGGCCTCCCTCTGCTGCGGCCTCTCCCGTTGCGGAGCACAGGCTCCGGACGACGAACCCGTGTCCCCTGCATCGGCAGGCGGACGCGCAACCACTGCGCCACCAGGGAAGCCCTCCTGTCTATACTCTTAGCACACAATGCTATACTGCTGCTATAATTTCTCAGCTTCAAATAGAACCACCCAAAGAAACAGTTCACCCTATCATTTTCTTTCCTGTTTTCATTTTCATCAGGACGTTTGGAATATGTCATTTAAATAAAATTAAATTTGGAGTGCAATTTTCAGGAAAATGTATAGTCAGTAGCCCTCTTATAAACTAAACCTTGTGAAACTGAGGCTTATAAATTTGAACATGTGTTCATTAGCTGTAGAAAAAAAAAACTAGAGATTTTGAAGAGATTTATTCTGTCTACATAAAATGGTTTTTTGGAAGAATTTCCAGGTGAAGAAGAGCAGTAGTTATGTTATATTGTTGTGTAAATTAAGCAGGACAGACTGACTAAATATAGCTGTTTTAAAGAATTGAATGGAAAAAAAATCTTAATCTTAAATTGAGTGGATCAGTTGAGAAAATCAAACACTTTAAACTAATACTAAAATAATGATTGACATTTATATAACAAAAAAAGAAAAGGAGATTCACATTCACAACTATGAAAGATGAAACATTACTAAAACCTGATTTTCTGTGCATTTCTTTCTTGTTGAATTTAAACTTTATTTCTTTGCTATTTTGATTCACATGGCTTTGGCTATATCAGTGAAGTGGATGAACATGAATGAAGGGACTTCTTAAGTGAATGAAAGTCAGAGGCTTTTGCAAAAAAGTACACAGTTAGCATAATTTTTAGTAATGAACTTTACTTTGAAGCTGAAACCACTGCTAAAGACTGCTAAAAACTATTTTAAAATTTCTTGAAATTATTTATTTGGAATACTGTTAAAGAGTTAAATAACTTTGAATCCCAGGGTGAGGTTTCTTTTCGATCCTTTTAAAATCTTTTTCATTTCTTCTGGTTAGGTAGACAATCTCTATTTGCTGCTAACCTTTCTACCACCTCTCTAACTCTTGTGAGTTTCCTTTTTAAAGGAGGAGAATGAGTGTTTTTGGGTTTGGTGTTTTTTGTTTGTTTGTTTGTTTGGATATGTACCCAGAAGTGGAATTGCTGGGTCATGTGGTAGTTTTATTTTTAGTTTTTTTGAGAAACCTCCATACTGTTTCCACGGTGGCTGCACCAGTTCACATTCCCACCAATAATGCACGAGGGTTCCCTTTTCTCCACACCCTTTCCAGCATTTATTTGTGTTCTTTTTTGCTGATGGCCATTCTGACAGGTGTGAGGTGATATCTTGTGGTTTTGATTTGCATTCCTCTGATGATGTTGAGCATCTTTTCATGTACCTGTTCGCCATCTGCATGTCCTCTTTGGAAAAATGTCTCTTCCATTTTTATCATTTACAAGTATTTTCTCCCATTTTGGTAGGTTGTCTTTATGTTCATAGCAGCATTATTTACAATTGCCAAGATATGGAAACAACCTAAGTGTCCATCAACAGATATAGACAGATAGATAGATATAGATATAGATATATCTCATAAGGGAATACTACTCAGCCATAAAAAAGAGTGACATACATGTATGGACTTGGAGGATATTATTCCAAGTGAAGTAAGTCAGACAGAGAAAGACAAATACCGTATGATATCACTTATATGTGGAATCTAAAAATTAAAACAAACTAGTTAGTGACTATAACAAAAAAGAAACAGAGTCACAACAGAGAACAAACTAATGGTTACCAGTGGGGAGAAGGAAGGGGGAGGGGTAATATAAAGGTAGGGGATTAAGAGGTACAAACTATTATGTATGAAAATAAGCTACAAGGATATATTGTACAACACAGGGAATATAGCCAATATGTTTATAATAACTATAAATGGAGTATAACCTTTAAAAATTGTGAATCACTATATTGTACACCTGTAACTTCTATAATGTATATCAACTATACTTCAATATAAAAATAAAAAAACTTGACTGTGCAAAAAAAGAAAAAAATTTTTTAAATAAAGGAGAAGCAGGCCTCATGCTCAGCATCTTTGGTAAGAATGGTTTCTGTTATGGCAAGTGCTGCTGATTTTCTATTATGTTCTACTGGAACTTCTCACATACTTCAGTTTCCATGTTTCTACTTCCACTTTATTCTGCAAAGAATTATCGTTCTCTTTTTCAACGACTTGATTTAAACAAACAAAAAGGTTTGAAGAGACTACTAATTGGTATAGCTATGGCAAATAATACTGCAGGTGGTCTGGGATTGGCTTGAAAGTTTGGGAACCAGTGTACTTGTATGTCTTTGGTTGTGGTTGTCGTCTCCTGGAAATTCAGGGTGGTCTGTTGGACTTCCTCTTAGCCAGCATGGTTGGTGCCCTCTTCATGTAGCAGATCAGACTGATTCCATGGGTCTTCCCAGGCTTCCCAGGTATTGCAGGTGACAGCTTCATTTCCTCCTCAGAAGTGGAGAAAACACAGGTGGCTGTGCTCCAGGATGCTCCCTGTACTGGCCTCCCACTGCTAATATTGTGTCGATGCATGATATTTTTCACTAGAGACAATGTCTTGGGTTTCAAAGCATTCATTTTTTTCTTAGACTGGCACATCATCCTCATTTTATTTCTTTGTTTTTCCTTATAGCTAAGCATTACCTCCACAGGAAGAAACCACCAACTGTATGGGAAAGTTGAATGGAGTAATGATGCAGACCCCACTGGGGACAGATAACTGAGCTTGCATATGCCCAGGTTCAGCTGCTACTCCAAGGTCTGGCTGCGTGGCCTAGCCAGGTCTCTCTGGAAAACTATTTGGGGCCTTTTTGTGCATGGAAACCTGAGAATGCTAAGTGTGATTTCAGGCCTGAAGTGTAGCTGGCCTTGCTCTTCTTTCTCCAATGGAAGAGCCTAAAATAAAAGAGAAGTTAAAGACTTTTTATAATATTCTTTAGACTTTATTGTAGTGAATCCAGCCAGTCAGCCTGAATAAAATCATTGTAACTACTGCTATAATTGGTAATATGATACACCCAGTTAAGACAAGCCATAAATGAAGTGATTAATATTTTACTGTTACCCTGGGCAAACCTGTAGGTAGAATGAGAAGTGGTACTCGTGAAATAAGTAAATAGAAAATTATTATGCATTAGCCTTTAAACTTGAAAATACCAGACTAAGAGTGAATTTCTGAGCACCTGTGATGAGGTGCTAGATAAAAGTAGATAAGTTTTACTTTATTATTTTTAAGCTCACAGAATTTCTGGAAAGCAAGTTTTCCCTTAACAGTGATTAATTTAATACTTCTGATGTTTTTGATAAGTATAGGATGTACTATACTTTAAAAAATTCCTCTTTATTGTTTATATAGTTTTAAATTATTTTGTAACCCTTTAAGTAAAAGGTATATGTCTGGGTAGCACCGCTGTAAATAGAAGCTATTCTTAAGCTTGTTTTCTTCGCATATAGAATACTAGAATTGGAGAAGCAACTAAGCTCCAGTTAATACAATATTTTATAATTTTCAGGTTTATCATACTTACATTTTGTGTATAAAGAATCTGATTATTTTGATTGATACCTTTAGTTCATTATTTTTTTCAAAGATGCCTACTTGTGGTATCATCTTTATAATCTTATTAGCAAAATTTGGTGGAGCATTTTATTCTCTTTATTTATAAAACCTGAAAGGTATACTGAAATATTTCTTCAAATTTCTCAGCTATTCCTCTTCCCCTTCAAAATAATGTGCTCTGTGTCCCTCCTGTTTGAGATTCGTTGCTCATGGATGTTGCCATAAGAAATGAAAACCAAAACTGCTCCCTCCCCATAATCTACATGTTAGAAAACCTCAGTTGCTTGAAGTTAAGCATATTGGTCCTTGGCTGCTTGGTCACATCCCAGCATCCTTCTCATTAATGTGCCCTAAACAAGTCTGCATCTACCACTTTTACTTTATTATCTGATCATCTAGTCCCCGCAGTGGGTCCAAAAAGGGCATAGTGGGGATTTCTATGCTACATATTTGTTACTGTTCAATGAAAATTTTCTGTGATAAGGCAGCACACGGTAACTATAGATCATCAAGATTCTCTGTAATTGGCTCTAATTATGTCAGTCCAATGTGGCATTCTGTTTTGTGTATTGGGGTGGCTGGGGTGAGGAGTAGGGTCCTTTTTCATGAAAACAAATAAAAACAATAAATTTATTCTTTCATATTCTTCTCTCTATTCTTCCTTCTCATTTTTCATTCCTGCATTCTGTAAACATTTATAAAACGCGTATAATGTATAAGAAGTTCTGCCAAACTTGGAGGAGACAGAGATGGTTAAGGAACATTTTCAGTGTTAATACTTTTTGGTCATCCACAGATCATATAAGTAAAAGCAGGCGGTACTGAGGAGAGTTGTACTTATCATTAAATGCCATCACCATTTGTATAGAGAATTTCTGGTTGCCTTAGGTTTGGGGCTCTCTTTCCAAGGCTTACCACACCAATTTAAACAAAGTAGGAACTCTTACCAAGTTTGAGAAGTATTTGTGAAACGCTGAGTGAATGAATGTTAGAATAAAGTAATCAGTAGTAAAATTATTTGCCAAATAATTCAGTGGTCACCCCCAGTGAAGGTATAAGAATAAATATAGAGAACTCTTCCTGGAGGTAATGGTGCCCCGTGGGAAGAGGTTTCCCTGTCTATTCTTCACTGTCACCTGGGGTGATAAATTAATAGGCATATAAGGATCTGCCTATTGTATTGTTTTGATCACTGTTGCCGGTTCTCAGGAGAGCCATGTGATAGCATGGGACACAAATTTTTGCTTGTTTGTTTTGAGATTTAAAAATACGTACTTTCCTGAACATTAGAATATCTAATTCTGAAATTATAGCAATTTAGAGTTTAACAAATTCATTTGAACAGCAGTATTCTTTTTTAAAAAGAAAGTGATGTTCATGGCTACAGCTTCATTGTACGAGACAATTGCTGATAGAATTGGGAGGGATTCTTTGGAGTTGTATATAACTAATTTGGTTGTCTTCAGTATATTTTCATTACAGTTAGTTCAGCTTCAGATGTAGGCCAGTTAATAAGTCCTTTTTCTTTCATACTAATGATCGATATGCATGTTCTAATTTTCCTGACTGTAACTGTTTACCTATAAACATATATTTTTGCTCCTTCTTTGCTAATCAGATGACAAGAGGTAGGTAGCTTATTAAGCTATCAGGTTAGCATCAAAATCATATTTAACTTCTGTTGTTTCTGCACTTGACAAAGGGAAAAGGAGGTCACGTTTCATTAAGAACTTTCAGTATGTCTGGGACATCATGCACAGTGCTTTAGCTTATTAGTTTATTTAATATGCATAACCGTGGAAGTGCTTTTGTTGTTATTTTTAAATCTTTGAAACTCATTCATTTTAATAACAGCTTTGTTGAGATATAATTCAGATACTATAAAATTCACTCTTTTAAAGTATACAATTTAGTGGTTTTAGTATAGTCTCAGAGTTGTGCAGCCATCACCACTGTACTTTAGAACATTTTCATCACTCCTTGAAAAAACCCCGTACCTAGTAGAAGTCATTTCTCATTCTCCCCTCATCCTGCCCCCTGGCAACCACTAATCTACTTTCTGTCACTATGGATTTGTCTATTCTTGACATTGCATATAAATGGAATCATCCGGCTTCCCTGGTGGCGCAGTGGTTGAGAGTCCGCCTGCCGATGCAGGACACAGGGGTTCGTGCCCCGGTCTGGGAAGATCCCACATGCCGCGGAGCGGCTGGGCCCGTGAGCCATGGCCGCTGAGCCTGCGCGTCTGGAGCCTGTGCTCTGCAGCGGGAGAGGCCACAACAGTGAAAGACCCGTGTACCGCAAAAAAAAAAAAAAAAAAAAATTAAATGGAATCATCCAATATGTGGTCTTTTGAGACCTTTTTTTTTTCACTTAATATATTTTCAAGGTTCATCTGTGTTTAGCATATATCGATACTTCATCTCTTTTTATGCTGAATAATATTCCATTGGATGGATATACCACATTTATTTATCCAGTCATCAATTGATAATTGAATTGTTTCTACTTTTGCTACTGTGAATAACGCTGCTGTGAACATTGGTGTACAACTTTTTGTATGGACATGTTTTCAGTTTTCTTAAGTGTATACCTAAGGATAGAATTGCTCAGTAATAGAATTCTATCTATATTTAACCATTTGAGGAACTGCCAGACTATTTTCTGAAGTGGCTATGCACCATTTTACAGTCTGGCTAGCAATTTATGAGAGTTTCAGTTTCTTCACATCCTTGCCAACATTTGTCTGTCTTTTTTACCTTAGCCATCCTTGTGGGTGAGAAAACCTTATTGAGGTTTTGATTTTCATTTCCCTAATGACTAATAATATTAAGCATCATTTCATGTGCTTCTTTGCTACTTTTGTATCTTCTTTGGAGAAATGTCTATATGAGATTCAGTACTTTAATTTGTGAAATGGAGATAGTAATTCTGGCCTTGCTATATCCTTGAGGATGATGTAATGGAAGGATGTATCTAATGTCCATCACAGGGCCCAACACTTAAAAGGCATTTATTAAATGTCCATTTCTTCTTTCCTATTTTATCTCCAATTCCACAGATGAAGAAACTGGGGCTTAGAGAGAGAAAGACAGGGAGAGGGAGGGAGAGAGAGCAAGCCTGTGACTGATCAAGTGCACAAGAGCAAATAATCCACCAGAGTTCATTTGATACTTAGTTGGCAAATGCTAGATTCACATCTAACATTGAATCCTACTAGATTCAACACTGTATTCCTCACAACAGTTCCTTCTTTTTGCTTGCTGAAAATCCTCCTTGACTATGAAGTGGCTCCTATGAGTTGGCAAACTTAGTTACATGATAATGTCTTTTATATCTTTGCTATAAAAGAAGATGAAGCTGATTTTTAAAAACTTTTCAAAGAATTTAATTTAATTGACTCTTCAATTAACTTCTTTGGGTCAGTTTAAAATGGTCGGGTTCTTTCAGGCTCTTTGGTGGGACTAATGGCAGACTCTGGGATGGCTCATGCAAGGAGTACTTCCTAGAACTTCTGCTGCCAGTGTCCTTGTCCCTGTGGTGAGCCACAGCCACCCCCCACCTCTGAAGGAGACCCTCCAACACTAGCAGCTTCTCCTTTGTCTTTGGAGGTGGGATATCTTTTTGCCGTGTGGATGACAGGACCTTGGTGCTCCAGCCAGGCGTCAGGACTGTGCCCCTGAGTTGGGAGAGCCAAGTTGAGGACACTGGTCCACAAGAGACCTCCCAGCTCCACATAATACCAAATGGCAAAAATCTCCCAGAGATCTCCATCTCAACGCCAAGACCCAGCTCCACTCAGTGACCAGCAAGCTCCAGTGCAGACACCCTATGCCAAACAACCAGCAAGACAGGAAAACAACCCCACCCATTAGAAGAGAAGCTGCCTAAACTCATAAGAAGTTCACAGACACCCCAAAACACACCACTGGACACAGTCCTGCCTACCAGAAAGGCAAGATCCAGCCTCATCCACCAGAACACAGGCACCAGTCCCCTCCACCAGGAAGCCTACACAACCCACTGAACCAGCCTTACCCGCTGGAGGCAGATACCAAAAACAACGGGAACTACAAACCTGCAGCCTGTGAAAAGGAGACCGCAAACACAGTAAGTTAAGCAAAATGAGAAGACACAGAAATACACAGCAGATGAAGGAGCAAAACAAATAAGAGGCCTAGAAGACAAAATAGTGGAAATAACTACAGCAGAGCAGAATAAAGAAAAAAGAATGAAAAGGACTGAGGACAGTCTCAGAGACCTCTGGGACAACATTAAACGCACCAACGTTCGAACTATAGGGGTCCCAGAAGAAGAGAAAAAGAAAGGGACTGAGAAAATATTTAAAGAGATTATAGTTGAAAACTTCCCTAATATGGGAAAGGAAATAGTTAATCAAGTCCAGGAAGCACAGAGAGTCCCATACAGGATAAATCCAAGGAGAAACACTCCCAAGACACATATTAAACTATCAAAAATTAAAGACAAAATTTTAAAAGCAGCAAGGGAAAAACAACAAATAATACACAAGGGAATCCCCATAAGGTTAACAGCTGATCTTTCAGCAGAAACTCTGCAAGCCAGAAGGGAGTGGCAGGACATGATTTAAAGTGATGAAGGAGAAAAACCTACAACCAAGATTGCTCTAACCAGCAAAGATCTCATTCAGATGTGACGGAGAAATTAAAACCTTTACAGGCAAGCAAAAGCTAAGAGAATTCAGCACCACCAAACCAGCTTTACAGCAAATGCTAAAGGAACTTCTCTAGGCAGGAAACACAAGAGAAGGAAAAAAACCTACAATAACAAACCCAAAACAATTAAGAAAATGGTAATAGGAACATACATATCAATAATTACTTTAAAGAAAAGACCTACAAGAACAACCCGAAACAATTCAGTAAATGGTAATAGGACCATACATATCGATAATTACCTTAAATGTAAATGGATTAAATGCTCCCACCAAAAGACATAGAATGGCTGAATGGATACAAAAACAATACCCTTATATATGCTGTCTAAAAAAGACCTTCAGACCTAGGGACACATACAGACTGAAAGTGAGGGGATGGAAAAAGATATTCCATGCAAATGGAAATCAGAAGAAAGCTGGAGTAGCAATTCTCATATCAGACAAAATAGACTTTAAAATAAAGACTATTACAAGAGACAAAGAAGGACACTACATAATGATCAAGGGATCGATCCAAGAAGAAGATATAACAATTGTAAACATTTATGCACCCAACATAGGAGCACCTCAATACATTAGGCAAATACTAACAGCCATAGAACGGGAAATTGACAGTAACACAATCATAGTAGTGGACTTTAGCACCCCATTTTCACCAATGGACAGATCATCCAAAATGAAAATAAATAAGGAAACACAAGCTTTAAATGATACATTACACAAGATGGACTTAATTGATATTTATAGGACATTCCATCCAAAAACAACAGAATACACATTTTTCTCAAGTGCTCACGGAACATTCTCCAGGATAGATCATATATTGGGTCACAAATCTAGCCTTGGCGCAGTTCCAAGAGGGAAGTTTATAGCAATACAGTCCTACCTTAACAAACAAGAAACATCTCAAATAAACAACCTAACCTTGCATCTAAAGCAATTAGAGAAAGAAGAACGACAACAAAAAAAACCAAAGTTAGCAGAAGGAAAAAAAAAATAAAGATCAGATCAGAAGTAAATGAAAAAGAAATGAAGGAAATGATAGCAAAGATTAATAAAACTAAAAGCTGGTTCTTTGAGAAGATGAACAAAACTGATAAATGATTAGCCAGACTCATCAAGAAAAAAAGGGAGAAGACTGAAATCAATACAATTAGAAATGAAAAGGGAGAAGTAACAACTGACACTGCAGAAAAACAGAGCATCATGAGAGATTACTACAAGCAACTATATGTCAAAAAAATGGACAACCTAGAAAAAATGGAAAAATTCTTAGAAAAGCACAACCTTCTGAGACTGAACCAGGAAGAAATAGAAAATATAAACAGACCAATCACAAGCACTGAAATTGAGATTGTGATTGAAAATCTTCCAACAAAGAAAAGCCCAGAACCAGATGGCTTCACCGGCGAATTCTATCAAACATTTAGAGAAGAGTT
>NC_041224.1:50383186-50384031 GCF_002837175.3 Physeter macrocephalus
CTCCCTAACACCATACACAAAAATAAACTCAAAATGGATTAAAGACCTAAATGTAAGGCCAGACACTATCAAACTCTTAGAGGAAAACATAGGCAGAACACTCTATGACATCAATCACAGCAAGATCCTTTTTGACCCACCTCCTAGAGAAATGGAAATAAAAACAAAAATAAACAAATGGGACCTAATGAAACTTAAAAGCTTTCGCACTGCAAAGGAAACCTTAAGACAAAAAGACAACCCTCAGATTGGGAAAGAATATTTGCAAATGAAGCAACTGACAAAGGATTAATCTCCAAAATTTACTAGCAGCTCATGCAGCTCAATATCAAAAACAAAAACCCAATCCAAAAATGGGCAGAAGACCTAAATAGACATTTCTCCAAAGAAGAGATACAGATTGCCAACAAACCCATGAAAGAATGCTCAACACCGTTAGTCTTTAGAGAAATGCAAATCAAAACTACAATGAGGTATCATCTCACACCAGTCAGAATGGCCATCATCAAAAAATCTACAAACAGTAAATGTCGGAGAGGGTTTGGAGAAAAGGGAGCCCTATTGCACTGTTGGTGGGAATGTAAATTGATACAGCCACTATGGAGAACAGTATGGAGGTTCCTTCAAAAACTACAAATAGAACTACCATACGACCCAGCAATCCCACTACTGGGCATATACCCTGAGAAAACCATAATTCAAAAAGAGTCATGTACCAAAATGTTCATTGCAGCTCTATTTACAATAGCCAGGACATGGAAGCAACCTAAGTGTCCATCAACAGATGAATGGATAAAGAAGATGTGGCACATATATACAATGGAATATTACTCAGCCATAAAAAG
>NC_041224.1:50384206-50405703 GCF_002837175.3 Physeter macrocephalus
GTGAGAAGCAGCTGCATAGCACAGGGAGATCAACTCGGTGCTTTGTGACCACCTAGAGGGGTGGGATAGGGAGGGTGGGAGGGAGGGAGATGCAAGAGGGAAGAGATATGGGTACATATGTATATGTATAACTGATTCACTTTGTTATAAAGCAGAAACTAACACACCATTGTAAAGCAGTTACACTGCAATAAAGATGTTTTAATAAATAAATAAATAAAATGTGTCGTACCTAAGTAAGTACAAGATTCTGTCTACACTTTCACCTCTCTAGTATAAAATGTCTGTAACAGATGAAGGGTTCAATTTTGCATGAATGTGGATGTGTGACCGCCAAATGACATTTTAACTAAAATAGTTGAGGAGCTCTGGTTTCCAGATGATGTACTACCTTAAAACTAGCCTGTTTTTTTTGTTGTTGTTTTTTGTTTTTGTTTGTTTTTGTCTGTGTTGGGTGTTCATTGCTGCGTGCGGGCTTTCTCTAGTTGTGGTGAGCGGGGGCTACTCTTGGTTGCAGTGCACAGACTTCTCCTCAGGGTAGCTTCTCTTGTTGCAAAGCACGGTCTCTAGGCGCACGGGCTTCAGTAGTTGCAGCACGCAGGCTCAGTAGTTGCCGCACGTGGGCTCTAGGGCACGCAGGCTTCAGTAGTTTTGTTGCGTGGGCTCTAGACTGCAGGCTCAGTAGTTGTGGGGTATGGGCTTAGTTGCTCCACGGCATATGGGATCTTACTGGACCAGGGATGGAATACATGTCCCTTGCATTGGCAGGCAGATTCGTAACCACCATACCACCAGGGAAGTCCACTAGCCTGTTTCTAAACGTAGCTTACAATAAGCAGGACAACTGACATTTTATTGACCATTTTGGGTTTTTGTGGATTCTAGAGAAGCAGTATCTATCAGTTGTGTGCAAAAGGCCAAACTTTTTTTTTGTTGTTTTAATTTTACACAACTCTAGAGAAAGAAAGGGGAGAAATACTTTTAGACAGAAGCAAAAACCTTTACTCTTTGGGGTAGATTTTCGTAATTCAGGTTCTCTAGGATGTATTATTAAGGGGCCAGTTGAGGAATACATTGACCAGTATCTGCAGTTAATTGTTGGTTACCATAAGGGAGCCTTCTGTTTTCTTGTGAAGTATTTTTTTTTGTAAACAGAGTTGAGATCAGTACTGTTTATGAATTGAGACTAGACCGTTAAAGAGATTAACTCTCTCCTGATTTTGATATTTTCAAATTAGTTTTTTTATTATTAATATTAAATGATAGCAAAAAAAGTTGACTACTTGCTCTGTGTTAGGCATGCTGCTAAGCACTACATGCATTAGCTCATTAAATCGTCACAACAGCCTCTGAGGTATAGGTATTGCCTCTATTATTAGTCATCTTTTTCAAATCAAGAAATTGAGGTTTAGAGAGTTTAGGTAACTCATTCAAAAGTCACAAAATTAGTAAGTCATGGAACCGGCATTTAAACCAAACACTGTCTGACTCCAGAGCTGCTCTCTGAACCTTTTGTCTTTAATGCCTTTAAATACCATTTTGTATTCATGATGGTTAAAAAGTCAAAGTACAGCTTGCTACTTTGCTTTTAAAAACATTATTATCAGGAATGTTTTTAATATGTTTCCTGTGTCTGTGGGAAGAAAGGTTCAAATACAGGTGCTTTCACCTAGGATTGAACTTTAGAATCAAGAAAGAGAGAAAACATGTTTTGTTGGTCACCCAAGATATGTCTGGTGCAGCAGCTTTGAATGCTGTTCACTCCCTCCTGCTCATTTGCTGAGACCAGTCACCACTCTCATCTTCATGTTTTTCTTTTTTGTATAATATGATTCAGTTTCGGCGTTGTTATTCTGTTCAGGGAACAAGCAAACTTCAACCCAGATATTGATTATTTTTACTCATAGTTCTATAAACCAAAGGAATTGGTTGTCTTGTATTTTCATAAGAGTGACCTCACATCATCCATTTAAAATGACTGTTTGTCCATTTAAACAATAAGCATGTTTTATTAGACTTCCCTGCTAGACTTTTGGAACTGGGACACCTGATCTCTATTCATCCCTACCTGGTACTCTGAAAACTACTAGATAGAGCCTTTAAAGATGTCAGGCCACAAAGGGAGATCATAAATTAGGAGAAACTTCAAGGTCCTCTCTAATCTAGCCAGTCTTCAAATTAATAAATGGAAGTAATTGGCATTATCTGACCTGATGAAGACTATACAACTAATTAGTAAGAATTTGAACTAGAATCGTAGTCTTCTGACTTGAATCTTGCATCCTCTTCTAGTATATTTTCATTTAGAAAGAAGAATGCTTTCTAAAGTGAATTGTATGTGATAAACTATCAGTGAGATTATCTTGCCAGTTATCTCTCTGTGGAGTAATAATTCCTTTGACTAATCACTAGATTTCTTTCCCAGAGGGACTGACCTCTGTTTTAGTAGGTGTATTTTCATAGAATGTATATATTCATTCTTTTAGACTGTAGAAGATATAATCACTGTTAGCCTTATGTGGGCAAAGCATGATACTCATATTTGTAAGTCAGTAAACACCTATATATCCATAATCCAAATATGGAATATAATTAGTCTTCTGTATGTTTTTTTATGAGAGACAAAATTATAAGAATATTAGCATCAAAAATTAATTACCCAAGCCAACTTTTAGTGTTATCAAAGGTCAGTTTAGACTCTACGATGTGTCTTGCACTGGTTTCCACATGAACCCTGGCTATGGTGATTAATGTTCTTAATGGGATCTAAGGATCTATAAGGCCCCACTGCCCTCTGAATTATCAAAGAAAGCTGCTTTTTAGAAACAGATGTACCAGCCTTGTTCCAGTAAGGATTTGAGTTGACTGGTTTCCTTTTTTAGGATAAAACATATTTTTCCTGGTTTTTCTTTTAAATTAGATTATCTCTACATGGCGTGTGGTGAATCAGTTATTCACAATACTCAGTTTTCAAGGATGTCCCTGCCTACAATCTCTCTGAAAAGGAGCCAACAGGAGCTCTGTGAATGCTTCCTAACAGAGCATGGCACTGTGCCTTGGTGGAATTATAGCAGTGTTTGCTGGAAATTGTTCTATTTATCTTCTCCTACAATTATGTGCTATACAGAGTCACCCCTCAAACACTGGGAAAATGTAAGGAAAACAAAGCCAGTGATATACATTTAAGTTTTATTCATGGTCACCTAATTTTTATTTGCATTTCACTTTTAGTTAGGTTATTTTAGAATGATGGAGTGCCTTATCCTTCATACACGATTACCAACTTCCATTTTTATTTTCATTTTCCTTTATCTCTTCAAGTTTACTATTGTTTAACAGTTGCTTTGTATAAGATACGAGCCTTGCATGCCAACTTTGATTTGGGAGGATGAATCATGTCGCCATTGATCTCAGTCTGAACAGAACAGCCATCTTCTAATAGGAAGAAGTTTCTAGCTTCAGGTTGTTTCAGCCCTACATGCCTTGCCTAGCCTGCCATATAAAGTCAGTTGCTTCACTCCAAACAGCACTGTATTAATATGCACAACATGACCATTTTCAGTAGAAGGTTATTAGAATTCTAGTTTGTATCCTCTAGTGAATGAAATGATGTGTGATTATGAAGTCATCAGGCATGGACCAGTAAGACTCCAGAGAGCCTGCCCCCTCCGAGGTCCTCGGGGGGCCATTGATTGGTGGCCATGTGTTTGTGCCCGATAGACTGTGAAATGGTGTGTTGCTACACGGCTGTGTTGCACCTGCGCCCCACTGAGGTGATTGATTGGTTTGGTCATGTGGAATGTTCCCATCTGGTCTGCAGTAATGTGGTTTTTTTTTTTTTTTTTTTTTTTCATCTGTGAATAGCAAGTGCTGGCTGGATAGTTACAGCAAACAGTTTCAGAGGCTAAATAATCCTTTTCCTCTAAGAACAAATTGGGATTTGAAGGAGTTTGTTTTTGCTCACCTTGTTTTTATGAAGGTAGTCATTCTCCATCAGGTTCCTACCCCTTCTCTCTAGGATGTTATACTCCTTTCTCTTTGACCTGTTTTCACCTCTTACCCCTCATACTAGATTAAAGTGTACTTTATATATTTCTAATTTGTACAAGTCTAAAGCAAAATCTGTTCTTTTCTGTTGTTTGTTCTGACGTGCTACTTGAGGTGGTTTGCAATTTTTTAAAAGATGGTTTCTGTGATCATAATTGGATTATCAAAGTACTGATGTATTTTTAAGCCTTCATTTAACCTCACAAAAGTAGTGGTTTATGTATTGAAAACTACTGATGTTGCAGTTTAAATGTCAAGAAATTATTTATTAGGTCCTTTTTTAAAAAGATTCTACAGTTATATTGGGCGGTCTTGTTTGATATTTCTTAATCTTAGTCCTTTTTCATAATTGATCTATTCATTCCACCTAATGACTAATTACATATCAGAGCACATCATCAGCCACATTCATCATAGTAGAATGTAATAATCAATGACATTTCAACAAAGGAAAAAATAAATATGCAAATAAGGCCTCATTAACATTTGCATGAGTTGTTTGAATAATCACGTTGCTGACAAGGCTGTAATTAACAGAAATTGATGCTGAGTTCAGTATTTGATAGTGTGTTTTCTCAGCGTTTTATTGTTGTCACTGCGGGGTCTGAAATGAAGTTCTGCTCTACTTGTACCTTGACTGGAGTTTGATGTGCTGGGCTGTGCCAGGTAGCAAAGGCTTCTGGGAGCCTTTGATTCATCTGTGACCTACACTTAATGCATATAGACATTTTATTTAAATTACCTTATTTTTTAATGAAGCGCTGTTAGATTTTAGCAATTATGAGACAATTGCAGAAAGAAAACAAACATGAAAATTTAGATCATTATTTTGCCAGAAATGCTTTATATGAATCAGATACTGTAAGACTTTAAGATTTAGGTTTGTTCATATCATGGAAAACTGATGTCATTACATTTTGTTTTTTCTTAAATATGGCCCAGTGGGTCACTGTCAAGGGGTTGGAGCTTACTGTAATTGAAAATCACTTGCTTAGGGAAAAATCTAATTATAAAATGTACAATTTTTTAAAATAACTCTGCTCCCCCACATTCGTCCTCCTTTTCCTGTACTGTTTCCTGTTTTTGTCATGGATATTAACTGAAATGCACTAAACACAATAAAGCTGTTTATGTCAGTTTTTTGGATGACTGCAAGTGCTGATTATAACAAGTTTAAGGAATTTCCTTTGTTAAATGTGTACCCATGCCATATGGCTCAACATGGAACATTAACTTGACAGGGATAATGGATTGTGGTATATGGAGACAATTTTGCCTGCAGCTTTACTATAACTCATTCTGGTTGGGGATCACAGGTTTCTAGTATGGGATGCAGCAAACATCCAGATGGATTTACTTTACATAAAAGAGTTGCATTTCTTTTTATTTCCTCCCTGTAATTGGAAAAAGAACATTTTTTTAAAAGAAGCAAAATATAAAGAAGTAAACAAAGAAGGAAAGACTGTTCAAAAAAGAAAAATGGATCCCGTGCAGTCTTTTTGTACTATGCTGTGAAAGAGACTGTTTCTGTATATATAGCTCATTACTTTAAAATCATCGTTTACATTAGCTTTTATTATTTATTCTTTTTAGAGCAATATCTAAAATGAATTTTCCTTTTTTAAGATGAGAAAATTATATCAACCTTCTTATATTCCAGTGTTTCATGTTTGTAGATCCAAAGGAGCAAGTAGTGTCATTTCTCAAATTATTTTAGTAGTGCTTAAACAGCAGCCCTCCATGAAATGAGTTGGACTTGTTAGATTTAAGATAGAAAAACCTTTACAAAAATGTATCCAGTTTTGTAACCGAAATATATATACTAGAGGATAAGTTTTGGTTTTTTGTTAAACAGTAATAAAACAAAATAGCTAACTGTAGCTCCTTGGTTTTGTATGTATCCCTGTGATACTTACTCTCATTTATCTGTTGAGAATAGGAGAACTAAAAGCCACTTTGGCAGAATGATCAGTGTAACCAAAGGTTAGTTACCTATAGAATAAATGCTTAAGTGCATTGTTGTTAAGAACTGATAACTATTTTGGCTCAGAAGGAAAAAAATTAGAACATTTTTTCATGAAAACAGTTTCTTGTGCTAAGAAACTGGCTTGCTTGATTGTTTTCAGTTTCTTTTAAAATCATCGGATCTTTTTAAAATTTTCCACTCTGTATTTAGGTGAAATGTAGAACTGATGTCATCAATTAAATCATGCGGAATTCTACATTTTTTCTGCCTAAATAAACCCAGTGATCTATAATTTTGATCTAGAATCTTTTGATACTTAAGTAATGTGCCCTCCCTGAGCACAGGGGGTAAAGAAATGTGGTTCTTGCACCCTGTAAACTCTAACCCTCAAATGACTGACATCTTTGAAAGTTTACTTTGAGTATCTGAGACATACAGAGAGTCAAAAGCTGAGCTTTTTAACCATCTTTGCTGTCTCAGAAAACACTAGAAGTCGGAAGGAAGCTAGGCCAGGAGGCCACGTAGAATAATACCATGCTGGGTTTTGTTTTGTTTTGTTTCATTTCGTTTCATTTTGGTTTTGCTCTGGGGAAACATTTTCTCTTTATGCATCTTATGAAGTCACAGTGGTCTTTCAGGACCATGGATTGAAGATTTGAACATAAAACAATAATATCGTCATGCTATATTTAAGTCCCATCTTTTAACAGATCAACAGGTATTTCTTATCTCTGTATTCCAAACTATAAAAAATGAATTTCAATTTCCAGTGTTTATCTTAACGCTGATAACCTACATAGAGAAGAAATATGTGAACTTCCCCTTAAAAAACAGTAAAGTTTTTAGGAACATCAGAATCATTTATTTTAGATTGAGGGCTTCACTCCTTCCATTTTATAGTAAGTGGTATCTTAAATTATGTGATACTTAGCATATGCTTATAAATAAAACACATTTTTTTTTCTAATACTAAAAAAATTTTTGGTAATTTATAAAGGATATGTGATATAATGAAGCCCTGTTCTTATTTCTAATTTGGTAAAAGTTTGACATGATATGAAGGGCTTTTATATTGTTTTGGAAAATGGTATACAGTATTCAAAGAAAAGATTTTTTTTAAGTTGCTAATCTAAATTACGTGTCTAAAAATACTATTTTAAAAAATATTTTTGGATGAATTTGGAACATTGAAACAGTTGTAGAATTTACACAGTCCATCCATTGATAGTGGTGACAACATTGCTTCTATAATACAGTGACACTGCAACTACTGTCTAGATTTGTTTAAATTATATAGTGCAATAATTCTGTAAAACTTTTTTCTTTTTTTTAATATATATTGGCAGAAGTTACAGTTCTGAGGTGCTGTGCTTTTCTTCAGTGACAAAGTGTTCATCATAAAGATTTGATTTAAAGAATATTACCACCAGTTCTACTTTTTCTTCTCTTTTTTGCAGTCTGTCCTTAAGCCAGTTCTCTCCAGAGAAAGGAAAAAGAGTTCCAATTTTTCTATTTTCTTTTCACCTGTTAGCATCACTGGATGGCTAAATACTTCATAAGATTGGACTTTGATGCTCATATCTAAAATAATACTTAAGCACTTTCTGAGGATTTCTGTTTTTCATGCTTTTTCCTTTAACATGGTCTCTCTGCAGTTGAAACTGGCTTTCATTGCTTAAATCAGATTTTGAAGAGTTTTTCTAAGCTTGGAATCGGCCTGAATTTAAGCCCTTTGTTTTACACTGTATTATTAACCATTCCCGGCTTAACAAAAATCTTTGGGAAGTCAGTGCACTTGGGATTGCTTGGAGAGTCTGCTGCCTCCAGTGGAAGTTCAGGTAACTGCATCTGTTATCTCAGATAAGTACAGCACAAATAACCAAATCTATTTCATATGTAAAACATCCCCAGATGGTATAGCTTTTATGGGTGTTACTCATGTGTATCACCTTTAAAGGCATTCTAGCGGTTAGTTCTAAGAAAAAGGTAGCCATTTATTTCAGAAATGACATCATCAAATGAATTCATTAGGATTGGGATGAGGAATAGGCAAAAAGAGATGGGATTAGAAGAGGCCTAACCATATTTATTGGAATTAAAAGATAAAAAGCAGTGAAAAAGTATTATTGTTACAGGCATACCTTGGAGATGTTGCGGTTTTGGTTCCAGACCACTGCAACCAAGCAAGTCACATGAATTTTTTGGTTTCCCTGGGCATATGAAAGTTATCTTTATACTATACTGTAGTCCATTAGGTGTGCAACAGCATTATGTCTATTAAAAAATGTATATCCCTTAATTAGAAATACTGTACTGTTTTAAAATGCTAACTATTATCTGAGCTTTAAGCAAGTTATCATCTTTTTGCTGGTGGAGGGTCTTGCCTCAGTGTTGATGGCTACTTACTGATCCAGGTGGTGGTGGCTGAAGGTTGGGCAGCTGTGGCAGTTTCTTAAAATAGCAGTGAAGGTTGTTGCATTGATTGATTCTTCCTTTCACCAACAATTTATCTGTCACATGCAGTGCTGTTTGATAGCATTTTACCCACAGTAGAACTTCTTTCAAAATTGGAGCCAGTCTTCTCAAAACCTGTTGCTGGCTTTTCAATAAGTTTATGTAGTATTCTAAACCTCTTGTTGTCATTTCAGCACTCTTTCACAGCATCTTCACCAGCAGTAGATTCCATCTCAAGAAACCACTTTTTTGGTCATCCATAAGAAGCAACTCCTCATCCATTCAAGTTTTTTCATGAAATTGCAACAATTCAGTTACATCTTCAGGCTTTACTTCTAACTCTAGTTCTCTTGCTGTTTATACCATCTCTGCAGTTACTTCCTCCACTGAATTCTTGAACCCCTCCAAGTCATCCATGAGGGTTGGAATCGGCTTCTTCCAAACTCCTGTTTATGTTCATATTTTGACCTCTTCCCATGAATCACAGTTGTTCCTAATGGTCTAGAATGGTGAATCCTTTCGAAAAGGTTTTCAATTTACTTTGCCTAGATCCATCAGAGGAATCACTATATATGGCAGCTATAGTCTTACAAAAATGTATTTCTTAAAGAATAAGACTCAATAGTCAAAATTCCCCCTTGATCCGTGAGTTGCAGAATGGATGTTGTGTTAGCAGGCCTGAAAACAATATGAATCTTATTGTACATCTCCATTAGAGCTCTTGGATGACAAGGTACACTGTCAATGAGCAGTAATATTTTGAAAGGAATCTTTTTTCTGAGCAGTAGTTCTCAACAGTGAGCTTAAAATATTCAATAAACCATGTTGTCAATAGATGTGCTGTAATCCAGGCTTTGTTGTTCCACTTATAGACCACAGGCAGAGTAGATTTAGCATAATTCTTAAGTGTCCTAGGATTGGGGGAATGGTAAATGAGCATTGACTTCATCTTAAGCCACCAGCTATATTAGCCCCTAATAAGAGAGTCAGCCTGTCCTTTGAAGCTTTGAAACTAGCCATTGACTTCTCTCTAGCTATGAAAGTCTTAGAGGGCATCTTCTTCCAGTATAAGGCTATTTCATCTACACTGAAAGTCTGTTTAGTGTGGTCATGTTTGTTAATGATCTTAGATCTTCTGGATAACTTGCTGCAGCTTCTACATCAGCACTGCCCTGAGACCTCATGAACCAACCTCTGCTAGCTTCAGACTTTTCTTCTGCAGCTTCCTCACCTTTCTCGGCCTTCATAGAACTAAAGAGAGTTAGAGCCTCACTCTAGATTTGGCTTTGGCTTAAGGGAATATTGTGGCTGGTTTGATCTTCTCTCCAGACCACTAAAACTTTCTCCATATCAGCAGTAAGGCTGTTTAGCTTATCATTTGTGTGTTCACTGGAGCAGCACTTTTAATTTCCTTCCAGAACTTTCCTTTTGCTTTCACAACTTGGCTAACCATTTGGCACAAGAGGCCTAGCTTTCAGCCTGTCTCAGCTTTCAACGTGCCTTCCTCACTAAGCTTAATCATTTCTAGCTTTTGATTTAAAGTGAGAGACATGCAACTCTTCCATTCACTTGAACACTTAGAAGCCATTGTAGGGTTATTAATTTGCCTAATTTCAGTATTTTTGTGTCTCAGGGAATAAGGAGTAGGGATGCCCGAGAAGAGGTAGAGAGACTGAGAATGGCAGGTCGGTGGAACAGTCAGAACACATAACATTTATTGATTGTTTGTTGTCTTACATAGGCACAGTTCATGGCTCCCTGTAACAATTACAGTAGTAACATCAAAGGTCACAGATCACCATAACAAATAGAATAATAATGAAAAAGTTTGAAATATTGCAAGAATTACCAAAATATGACACAGAGACATGAAGTGAGAATGCTGTTGGAAAAATGGTACCCTTAGACTTGCTCAACACAACGTTGCAGCAAACCTTCAATTTAAAAAAAAACCCAGGGCTTCCCTGGTGGCGCAGTGGTTGAGAGTCCGCCTGCCAATGCAGGGGATACGGGTTCGTGCCCCGGTCTGGGAGGATCCCCCATGCCGCAGAGCGGCTGGGCCCGTGAGCCATGGCTGCTGAGCCTGCGCGTCCGGAGCCTGTGCTCCGCAACGGGAGAGGCCACAGCAGTGAGAGGCCCGCGTACCGCAAAAAAAAAAAAATAAAAATAAATAAAATAAACCCCAATACCTGCAAAGTGCAGTAAAGTGAAGCACAGTAAAAACAAAGTGTGCCTTTATGTGTAAACACATTATAAGCTGTTAAAGTAGTTTCTTTTTCAGGTGTATGCTAACAGTTGATGTATTACATTACTAAGATTTCTTCCGTTATCAAATGATCAAAACTTTCGATTTAGAGTATTGTAACTAATATTTCTGAAATTGAGAAGTTTTAAGTAAGTGAATTTATGATTTTATTAACTGGTAGCTGAGGTCATTTAACTCATTTTAACTGAGAGCTTGAGTTCAAATTTAAGTTTTATTTAGAGTTGTAGTTTGTGAAGGGACCTTGAGAGGTCCTCCAGCTAAGATGGTGTTTTGACTCTCCCAAACACAAATTAGTTTCTTTCTCCACATTTCAACCTGTCTTTCTGTTTCTCCCCTTCTCTCCCCATTCCTCTCTCTAGCTACCCCTCCCCCCAATATTTTTTTTTCTTGCTTTGGTATTCTCTTCTCTTTGGTATTTACTTCCCTTCTGCTCTCAAATTTCTTATTTTTATGTACCACACGAAATGATGATCTTTGATAACCCATTTTATGGCTATTAGTTAATTACATACACTAAATTTCAAAAGTAAAGGCCTCAGGTCCTATCATGGATATTTTTGGAAATCTTAATAAATATAACTAGATTTCAACTGCTTATCTTTATGTGCCCCCACGTAGTTTAAGGGTATTAGTAGTGACTGTGATAATTGAGGGCAAATTCTCTGGACTAGGCATACTTTAGTGAATCTTAGTACTTTTCCCTGGAAAAATTGGTAGTATTACTCATCACACAGGGTTTTGCCTCCTGTGTCATAGCCAAACCACCAGAGAAATCTTCCTTGTACCTAGCTATCATCCTTATTTGCAACCACTAAAAAATTCTTACGTTTATGTTCATGTCTTTAAATTAAAGCAAACAAACAAAAAAGTTAGTGGGTTACAGCTTTGGCCACGCTCATGGAGAAAGATGTACTTGCTGTCTTAGTCCACATGAACTGTTGTAACAAAGTACCACACACTGGGTGGCTTGTGAACAACAAACATTTATTTCTCACAGCTGTAGAGGCTGGGAGATGAGAGTACCAGTTTGGTCAAGTGAGGGCCCTCTTCCGGGTTGCAGACTTCTTGTATCCTCACATGTCAGGCCTCTTTATAAGGGTACTAATCCCGTTTATGAGAGCTCTGCCGTCATGACCTAATCACCTCCCAAAGATCCCCCTCCTTATACCGTCATCTTGAGAGTTAGATTTCATCATATGAATTTGGGGGAAACACAAACATTCAGACCATAGCACTTGCCCTAATATTTAGGGACCAGGAATTTTCAAGCCTTTGTTGTGACACATTCACAAGAAAAGGTAATAGCATCAAAAAGCTTTATACATGTTTTCATTGTTTAAGTACCGTAATAATGCTCACTGTAGAAAATTTGGAAATTATAATAAGCCAAAAGGGAGACAGTAAACTTCATTCACTCATAATCCCATCATTCAGTCAATCAGTGTTAATATTTGGAATATAGTAGAAATTCTCTTTCCCACAGGAATGTAACATGTAGTTTGTCTTTTAATTAAAAAGTTTATTTCTCAAAAAATTAAAAACAAAGTTACCATATGATCCAGCAATTCCACTTCTTGATATACACGCCCCCCCAAATTAAAATAATCTCAGAGAGATATTTGCACACCGATGTTCATAGCGGTATTAGTCACAACAGTCAAAAGGTGGAAGCAATTCATGTGTCCATCAACAGATGAATGAATAAACAAAATGTGGTATAAACATACAATGGAACATTAGCCAGCCTCAAAAAGAAAGGGAAATTCTGACACATGGTACAGCATAGGTTAACCTTGAGGATATTATGCTAAGTGAAGTAAGATAGTCGCAAAAAGACAAATACTGTATAATTCCACTTATATGAAGTATCTTCTTTGCTACTATTCCCAGCTCTTATCTACCTATTGTATGATACATTGCTTAATGGTCCTCATCTACCCAGCTCTGTTTTCTAACTCTTTTTTAGAAATTGATTCGATCAACAGTGCTAAGTCCTGTGAGAAAATAGCAGTGAGCAAAACTCTGTGGCCCTGCTTCATGAAGCATATATTCTAGCGTTAAACGTATTTTGCCATGTGTTTGTCTTGTTTAATCAGCTAGGTTGTAGGTAAATGTGTTAGGCCCATAAAAGGTATTCATTGAATTTTTTGATCATTCTAGATGGACAAAAGAGAAACTTGCCAAGGATTATAGATATTAATATAAGGATATTCTTTTACTAATACCACATGGCTGGGTCATAAGATTGTCAGCATTGGAAGGAACCTTTAAAGGTTTGTAATCCAACAACCCACCCAGCTCTGTTTTCTCTTTTTTAGAAATTGATTCGATCAACAGTGCTAAGTCCTGTGAGAAAATAGCAGTGAGCAAAACTCTGTGGCCCTGCTTCATGAAGCATATATTCTAGCGTTAAACGTATTTTGCCATGTGTTTGTCTTGTTTAATCAGCTAGGTTGTAGGTAAATGTGTTAGGCCCATAAAAGGTATTCATTGAATTTTTTGATCATTCTAGATGGACAAAAGAGAAACTTGCCAAGGATTATAGATATTAATATAAGGATATTCTTTTACTAATACCACATGGCTGGGTCATAAGATTGTCAGCATTGGAAGGAACCTTTAAAGGTTTGTAATCCAACAACCCATTAGTATTTTAATCTCCTTTTATTCAACAAATATTTATAGATCATGTACTAAACGTCAGGCATTGTGCTAAGGCCTGGGGAAACGAAGGGAACAAGATTGTTAAAGTCCCTGCATTCATAGAGTTAATGCCCACTCATAAAGCCTTCCATAACAGATTGTTAAAGTCCCTGCATTCATAGAGTTAATGCCCACTCATAAAGCCTTCCATAACTTCGGGTTTGTTGATTACACAGTACTTCCTAATTATAAAAGAAAAAAGGTTTAAGCATTTATTTGTGACAGACACTAAGTTAAGCCTTTTGTGTATATGAGTTTACTAAGTTCACACAGTTCTGTTCCACAGACACGATTGTTTCCATTTTACATATGAAACTGAGATAATTGCACAGTTTTGTCGCTTTAAATTGAAAACCCAGGTCTGTTTGACTCCCACAACCTGTGCTTTTAACCAGCATATCATGACTTCTGACTCCAAGTCCAGCACTCTCCTTTTACTCTTTTGTGTGCCTTGCATCTACATCAAGATGTTGTCCAACCTGTGCGTTGACTATCTTCAGTAATGTAGTACTTTACTCTTCCCCAAGGTAGCTATCTAATCTTTGGATATCTATTAGAAAGGACCACTTTATGATATGACTAAAAAACAAAATCTGTCTCCCTGGAATTTTCCTATTTTGGCCTTAGATATATTCTTGAGATCACACAAACTTGTGGCAGCCCTTCAGATATTTAAAGCAAGCCATCAACTTTTCTATTCCACAAATATTTCTCTACTCAAATCCCATGATTTCAAATGCCTTTACTGTCTCAGTGACTGTCTGTGAACAAGTTTCAGATTGCTCGTAGTTTCTTTTTATTGTGGACTCAAATTGTTGTGTTATCTCCAGATGTAGAGAAAAGACAACACTCTCCAATTAAAGTGGTAAAAGCAGAGATTAGCTCCCCATTTCTCACTACTTTTTCTTAGCGACCACCATTTACTTAATAATTGTTTTATTAGAAACATCTGAAATATTTACATCTCAGGAAGGAAACACCTTTCTTTTCTTTTTATACTATATGGGCCTTATAATTATGCACTTAAACATCAGAAATTAATCAGCATAGGCACATCTTGTCTAATTTGCAGGGGGTGCAGTGGGTAGGTAGGGATAGGAAGATGGGTAGGTTGTGAAAAAAAGATTTAGGAACTCTTGGTTGAAAGTCATAAAGGAAAGAGGCACAAACCAGGGAAGTAGTTTGGGTGTTTAATACCTTGAAAGAGGTAGGACGCAGGCATGGTCCTGCTTGGTTTTGGGCAGCAGCCCCTTTGGAAGCCATTGGTCACAGTAAGCAAGAGGAGGAGAGATGAGAGCTTATGTGCAGGAGGGCCTCCATACAGAAGGGTAGAGGATGCTGCAGCAGCAACTAGAAATTGGTTAAGTACAGGTATTAGATGGAAATTGGAGATACAAGTATGAACTCATAGTTTTCAATATATGTAGTGAGAGATAGAAAAATAGAAATGTGTGTTGTGTATATATGTGTATATGTATGTATACAAATATTCCCTCTGCTGTCTCGACTTAATCTAGGAGTAGCAAAACCCTGGTACCAGTGACCATCCCTAGTGTCCAGAACTTGGTTTCAGAACACTGTTCTCCACTAAGGAAACCAGAGCTCCTCAGAGAAATGACTGATTCTAGGGCTAGAGCAGGGGGAGTACAAGATGAGCTTGGAACATCTTGTTATGCTGGAAAGAAGGACATACTCAAAGAATGATGAGGACTTGTAGAAGGTCACAGAAGCCAGCTTGAAGAGCCTCTTCTGGCCAAAACTGGATCATCTGAACAACAAAATAAATGATGATAGTAATGGATTATAACTCATTAAATAAAATAGGAAACCATAAGTCCGTGCTCATATAAATAAATCGAAAGCCTTGTGAAGAAGAGCATTTTTACCCAGTCTAAAAGTACCTTTCCACAAAATACTTGTTAATTACAATGGGAAAAAGTAAGTTTGTACCTTTCCACAAAATACTTGTTAATTACAGTGGGAAAAAGTAAGTTTTTAGTTGAGAACCCTTGACAGACACCACCTTAATGAAGCAAAATGAACGTCAGTAATGGGATAATTCAATTCATGTGCCACTTACTAAGATGCATTGGGAAGAACATAGCATCACTTCTGTGATATTCCTGCCAAAAATGCATGACGTGAATCTCATCTTGAGGAAACATCAGACAAAACTAATTCAGAATGAGGGACATTCTGGCCTAGATACCAGGGACATGAAAGTCAAAGTTAAGACAACTAAAGGCAATCATGATTCTGAACTTGATCCTTTTGCTGAGGTGTTGCTCAGATCTTTGGCAAAACTCAAATGGGATCTGAAGATGGAAGGTAGTTATAATCAAATTAACATTTATACATTCTGATGGTTGTATATGTGGTTACTTGCACAATACACAGTAGGACATACTATAGTATTGGGGGATGGTGGGGCCTCATGTCTGTGACATTGTCAAAAATGGTTCAAGGGGAGAAAAATTCTTTTTTACTGTACTTGCAGCTTTTTTTTGTAAGCTTTGGACTTTTTCCAAAATTAAAATAACAAAAAAATTTAGATGGGAACGTGAACATGGAGAACTTGGAATGTCAGGATTTTTAAAAACTGATTTTGTATTCCATACATTGGGATGTAATGACAAAAGTGCTCTTGAAATATGAGTTTATCAACAATGTGTGGATAGATGAAAGCAAAGAGAGACAGAGGCAGAGATATCAGTTGGGAGATAATTGCTTAGGTATTCCTCTATTGGAACCTGAACTGAGATGGTGATGATTGAGGGTGGAAAGAAAGTGATGGAAATGAGGCACATCCTAAGGAATTTGGAACTTGTTCGCTCTTAAAATGAACAGAAAGATAAATAGATGATACTTAGCACACATAAGGGCAAATTCTGGACGAGAATAGTTGATATTCCTAAACTTATTTGAAAATAATTTGATGAAACATTACTGCTTTAATATAAATGCTTTTCTGTAAATAAGTAGCACTACTAACTACATGAATTACTGAGAGTTCTTATACTTTTCATGCTTTGCTCACATATTTGTGTTCATGGTGACTGTTTTGTAATGATGATTGGGTAAATAACCTAATGTCTTCATGCACATACTATATTAAATACTTTACATACATGAATTATTCTAAAGATTATAGTTTATAAGGAATGTATTATGTACATTTTTAAAATATATTTTTCTAATGGAAAAGAATATTTTTTTAAAAAGAATGTAAAAATTTTTAAATAAAATATCTTTTCCCATCAAATATAATACATATTGTAGAAAATCAAAATATAATGAGCAGAAATACAAACATTATTATACTATTACCAAAGATAAATTACTGTTTATTTTTTAGCATTTAAAAATATGAAAACTAAAAATTAGAGATTAACTTGATCCAACATCCTGTCACTTAGTGAAGCAAGAATTAGAACCCATGTGTGTTTGATTCTAAATTCACCACTTGTTCCATTTTGATCATTTGCCTCCTTAATTGTATAAGTAGGTATTTGCTAGATATCTCCTGATTGGCTAGGAGGTTATGATTCTTTATCAACACGAATATGTTGTATGTTTGAAAAGCTAGTTTGCTAGTTATTTGGAACTTGTATATCTTTTCCCTTAAATACTGTTAAAAGTAATAGGAGTAAGTATTCAAACTGGTCTACAAGAAAGTGACGCATAATGTAGCTGAACTTGTATCTAGGATTGTTGTGGTACTAGACAAAGAGCAGGAGGAGTACCTAGAAGAAAGAGTTCTTCCTTTTTTATGCCTCAGGTCATGCATAAGTATATACCTGTTTCCTCTGTATAACTTATCTTTGGAATCTTCCCACTTTTCATGCCTGCAAACCCCCCTCTCCTTCCTGAGTCCCTTATTCCAAGTTTCCATATGCCCAATAATGTTATGCTACTTTAGTCTTCAGCTGTGAGATTCTTCCCCAGAGTGCTCTGTCTAGAGTTATCTCTTTTTTTCTCCAGTGGTTTGCCAGATCATCAATATACTGACCTCTGCTACTGGCAGGAGAAAAGCAATCTAAATAAACTCATTCACATTAATGAGTAGTGGTAGCATGGTACAGTCCAAAGAACCTAAGGTTTGGAATCAGGACTTATATTTTAGCAATCTGCTCATCCGTCACTAGTTGTATGACCTTGGGGAATTTAGTTGATCTCAGTGATTCTTAGTCACCTCATTTATAAAATGGGAGTAATAACACTTGCTTGTCGGAGCTGTGGTGAGTGAGTGTCAGATGAGATAATGTATGGTAAATGTAGGTTGTGATATGTAAAAAATATAAGTACTGGGCATCGTTGATAATAAGTGATGAACTTAACAATTCTCACATAATTATTTGCATTTTTATAAGCTGCTTTATCACCCAACTTAAACTCTGAACTGGCAGAGTTTTTGTTGTTACTTTTTTTTGCGGTACGCGGGCCTCTCACTGTTGTGGCCTCTCCCGTTGCGGACCTCAGGCTCAGCGGCCATGGCTCACGGGCCCAGCCGCTTAGCGGCTTGTGGGATCTTCCCTGACCGGGGCACGAACCCTTATCCCCTGCATCGGCAGGCAGACTCTCAACCACTGCGCCACCAGGGAAGCCATTGTTACTTCTTTTCAGGTGATTCAGAAAGTGGAAAAAACAGAGTTGCAGTAGGAGTCACTTAGGTAAAGCACGTGAACCTGGCTTGGGTTATATACTCGGGATTGCCTTCCCAAAGCCATTTCTGATTCTTTTCCTCCCTTAGGGTCCACCTGGTCTCTAAGAGCTATCTCCCATGCCCACATAGTTAATCAGTCTCTCTCTCCTTCTCCCACCCCCTCCCATGGTAGCTGGGGACTGGAGGACAGGGAGTTTAGAGCACTGTTTTTCAAGTTTTAATGTTCATAAGAATCATGTGGAGATCTCACTAAAGTGCATGTTCTAGTTCCGATCATCTGGGATGGGACCTGAGATTCTGATTTTTTATAAACTTCTTACCCAGGCTTCTAGTATGAGTATTACATTTGGAATGTGGTTAAAACAAATCACAGATGTTTTTCTGTATACTTTATTTCTAAAGTATATGTATTTTAGAGAATTGCTCACATTGTCATTACAGATAATTTTAAGAATTTCATATTTCCTCCATTTAGTCAAAACTGTTTGCTATCTGAGTAAAGCTTGGAACTCACTAGTTGTCCCAAGGTGATAATGAAGGTAACCAGCACTAGTATAAAGTGGTTATAGAGGAGAACCATTACCAGAGGAAAATGTTAACTGATGGTGGTGAGTTTATTCTTTTCATTTTAAAAACTTTGTCAACCGCTCTAACTAATAGTAAATTAAATATGAAATTTAAAATAAAAATAAGTACTGAATCTGTCCAAAGTCATTACATTTTCCTCATATTGCAGATTATTCATGTTAAAATCACTGATATTGAATAGCCAATATATTTATAATAAATTAGAATTTTTGTCTTAGGAGAACTGCTAGTTATTAAGTCCTGTTTATTTCTATGATATTAAAATTATATAAATCCATAACATAGAACTCTAGGGAAATGAATGTTGGACTTAGACAAGGTAGAAGCACCAAGACACAAGGGGGCACTGTCTTACCATAATCTGATTGAATTTAACAGCTTTTTTTTACTCTTGATGTCTGTCCCAATGAAAGCTTAAACATTTATGTTCCTCTAAATCTGTAATACATAAACCAGCTAAGCTTTCAGAGTTCACAAATCAAATGTGCTCTTAGCAAAATTCAGGAACTTTTCATTGTATTTGGCACGAGTTTGGGAAGAGTGGATGATTTGAAGATTGGAGATGGTGTAACACATTTAGCTGTTTAGCTCTACTTGTAGGGGGAAAATCAGTGTAAAAACAATTCAGTTGGTTTGGAGAAATATAGTGCCTCTGTTCTGCAGAAAAGAGTTGGGATAAAGATTGAACTGTTACAAGCTGCAGCTGCATTTGCCATCAAATACCAAGTTGGTGCTGATGAATGTTTTGTTTTTATTGTCATGGAAACTTGGAGTCAGAGAATGGATATTCTATTCATCTGGGAAAATAGTTCCTTGCATAAAACATAAGGACCTTCCAAAGCAGTTCCTAAAATAGATACAGGCTGAATATAATCCAGAAAAATTGAGGAGGTAAACGTGGAATAAATGCTATGGTTTCTGGATCACTTCTGTTCTCAGTACTAAGACTATAACTATATTCACTTATTAAGCTTATTATTTGCTGCTAGAAAGCTGGATTCCATGGAGCATGGTATTTGTTTAACATCAATATGGTAGTTACCCAGCCCTTTGGGAGCTGTCTTTATACTTCTTCCTTGATCTTAACATATCTGTTAGGAACTCTAAACTAATATCTTATTAAACAATTGCTTCTGATCCATGAAAGATTTGTTTTCCATTCATGCTACTTACCTGCTATAGTCTTCCATTCAGAATATTTTAAAGCATTTTATATTAGAAAAAAAGTGCTTTATCCAGAATAAGGAACTCTTCCTTGAAATACTAAGATGATTGTATTGCCTGGGGAAAAAAGACAATATAAAAAAATTTTTTTCTTTATTTTTGGCTGCGTTGAGTCTTCGTTGCTGCGCGCGGGTTTTCTCTTGTGGTGAGCGGGGGCTACTCTTCGTTGCGGTGCACAGGCTTCTTGTGGTGGCTTCTCTTGTTGCGGAGAACGGGCTCTAGGCGTGTGGACTTCAGTAGTTGTGGCACACGGGCTCAGTAGTTATGGATCGCGGGCTCTAGGGCGCAGGCTCAGTAGTTGTGGCACACAGGCTCAATTGCTCCACAGCATGTGGGATCTTTCCAGACCAGGGATCTAACCAGTGTCCCCTGCACTGGCAGGCAGATTCTTAACCACTGTGCCACCAGGGAAGTCCCAATATAAAAATTTTTTTTAAACATGAAGATTCAAGTAAATCTTTATGCATATTTTATAAAGTTGTAAATGGAAAGAGGCATAACAGGAACAGAAAATGCAAAGAAATTTTTAATTTCATTTATAGCAAATATACAGCAAAATATAAATATAAGAAATAATAAAATGTAGATAAAGTAGCAACACAAATTAAAGCAGAGTTTCTAAACTTATATTAAGAAGAGGGGAAAATGGTGAGTAATGATGGTTACCAGCTAAATTATTGTATCTCTGCAAGGGAAACAAGACATATCTTATGACTTAATAAAAGATGGTAGCGAAGGAAGGGCTAGAGTAGACTGTTTTTTGTTTTTTTTTTTTAATATCTTTTTTGGAGTATAATTGCCTTACAGTGTTGTGTTTCTGCTGTACAACAAAGTGAATCAGCTATATGTATACATATATCCCCATATCCCCTCCCTCTTGCGTCTCCCTCCCACCCTCCCTATCCCACCCCTCAAGGTGGACACAAAGCACCCAGCTGATCTCCCTGTGCTATGCGGCTGCTTCCCACTAGCCATCCATTTTACATTTGGTAGTGTATATATGTCAATGCTATTCTCTCACTTCGTCCCAGTTTCCCCTCCCACCACCGTGTCCTCAAGTCCGTTCTCTATGTCTGTGTCTTTATTCCTGCCCTGCCACTCAGTTCATCAGTACCGTTTTTTTTAGATTCCATATATGTGCATTAGCATGCGGTATTTGTTTTTCTCTTTCTGACTTACTTCACTCTCTATGACAGACTCTAGGTCCATCCACCTCATTATAAATAACTCAATTTCGTTCCTTTTTATGGCTGAGTAATATTCCATTGTATATATGTGCCACATCTTCTTTATCCATTCATCTGTCAATGGACATTTAGGTTGCTTCCATGCCCTGGTTATTCTAAATAGTGCTGCAGTGAACATTGTGGTACATGTCTCTTTTTTTTTCTTTCTTTTTGAGAGAAACATCATTTTATTAACAACCTACATCATTTTATTAACCTACATCCTCCAGCAAGTTAATAATCTGATTTTGTTAAAAATCTTTTGAAGAAATCAATTTTTTTAACATCTTTATTGGAGTATAATTGCTTTACAATGTTGTTAGTTTCTGCTTTATAACAAAGTGAATCAGCTATACATAT